>NW_028118198.1:32500-37687 GCF_965113295.1 Leuciscus leuciscus | reverse complement strand
ATCAGCACGAGTGCTGAAACAGCACCAATGCTGACAGGTAAGTGTCTATTTCTATAGATAGATTGATGGATGGAGTGATGGATGGATGGATGGATGGATGGATGGATGGATGGATGGATGGATGGATGGATGGATGGATAGATAGGTACATGAGTTGAAACAACTTTTTGTTAAAAAAAATGTTTTTGTTAAAAAAAATGTTTTTGTTTGAAAAAGTGAATGTTTTTTAGGCCTGTGTTACATTGATGGATGGAGTGATGGAGTGATGGATGGATGGATGGATGGATGGATAGATAGATGAATAGATGAATATATAGATACATGAGTTTAAACCACTTTTTGTTAAAAAAAATATGTTTTTGTTTGAAAAAGTGAATGTTTTTAGGCCTGTGTTATACATGGATGGATGGAGTGATGGATGGATGGATGGATGGATGGATAGATAGATAAATAGATAGATAGATGAATAGATGAATATATAGATACATGAGTTTAAACAACTTTTTGTTAAAAAAAAAAAAGTTTTTGTTTGAAAAAGTGAATGTTTTTAGGCCTGTGTTATACATGGATGGATGGAGTGATGGAGTGATGGAGTGATGGATGGATGGATGGATGGATGGATAGATAGATGGATAGATGGATAGATGGATAGATGGATAGATGAGTTTGATCGACTGTTTGTTCATATTTTTTTATTGTTTTGTGTTAAATATTGAAAGTAGTCTTTGGACTAATGGTTAGTTTGGGTTTAGGGTTAGTTTGGGGCTATGGTTAGGTTAGGTTAGGGTTAAAATGGCATATAGGTAGGGAGGTAAAAACGACTTTCACCCTCATTAGTAACCACCCTCATTTGCATAAAGGGCATCTGATTGGCCGAATCTTAACTGTCCATATATCTGCAACGGTGTGTTTTATCTGTACGAAACTTGGTTTATATAGTAATTGATGTATGGCTAGTCGACTGGTGGTGGTTTGGTGCGCCTCTAGCGCCACCAGGTGTGTAGACACGGTACTGCACTTTATTTTTTAGATTTGTTTTTTTTTAACAGGGGTCTATTTTATAAATTGCTGTTGTATCTAGGGTTATTTTATATAGGGGTGGTCTATCCTGGTATATTTTGGGTAGGGTCTGTGTAGGTCCCGCCAGTGGTCAGTGTTTTTTGGTTTTGTTTTCTGTTTTTTTGTGCAGGTGGTGGGTAGGTTTAGCTGGTTAGGTGAGGTAGCGTGCCAGGCCTTTGGCCTTTGACCCTGCATCCATGCAGACGCCCTGACGCAAACTGAACTTGAGTTTTCCCCCAGCTGTTCACCTGTCAATGCAAAATGGTTGCATTTGCCGTGCATATCAGCACGAGTGCTGAAACAGCACCAATGCTGACAGGTAAGTGTCTATTTCTATAGATAGATTGATGGATGGAGTGATGGATGGATGGATGGATGGATGGATGGATGGATAGATAGGTACATGAGTTGAAACAACTTTTTGTTAAAAAAAATGTTTTTGTTAAAAAAAATGTTTTTGTTTGAAAAAGTGAATGTTTTTTAGGCCTGTGTTACATTGATGGATGGAGTGATGGAGTGATGGATGGATGGATGGATGGATGGATAGATAGATGAATAGATGAATATATAGATACATGAGTTTAAACCACTTTTTGTTAAAAAAAATATGTTTTTGTTTGAAAAAGTGAATGTTTTTAGGCCTGTGTTATACATGGATGGATGGAGTGATGGAGTGATGGATGGATGGATGGATGGATGGATGGATAGATAGATAAATAGATAGATAGATGAATAGATGAATATATAGATACATGAGTTTAAACAACTTTTTGTTAAAAAAAAAAAAGTTTTTGTTTGAAAAAGTGAATGTTTTTAGGCCTGTGTTATACATGGATGGATGGAGTGATGGAGTGATGGAGTGATGGATGGATGGATGGATAGATAGATGGATAGATGGATAGATGGATAGATGGATAGATGAGTTTGATCGACTGTTTGTTCATATTTTTTTATTGTTTTGTGTTAAATATTGAAAGTAGTCTTTGGACTAATGGTTAGTTTGGGTTTAGGGTTAGTTTGGGGCTATGGTTAGGTTAGGTTAGGGTTAAAATGGCATATAGGTAGGGAGGTAAAAACGACTTTCACCCTCATTAGTAACCACCCTCATTTGCATAAAGGGCATCTGATTGGCCGAATCTTAACTGTCCATATATCTGCAACGGTGTGTTTTATCTGTACGAAACTTGGTTTATATAGTAATTGATGTATGGCTAGTCGACTGGTGGTGGTTTGGTGCGCCTCTAGCGCCACCAGGTGTGTAGACACGGTACTGCACTTTATTTTTTAGATTTGTTTTTTTTTAACAGGGGTCTATTTTATAAATTGCTGTTGTATCTAGGGTTATTTTATATAGGGGTGGTCTATCCTGGTATATTTTGGGTAGGGTCTGTGTAGGTCCCGCCAGTGGTCAGTGTTTTTTGGTTTTGTTTTCTGTTTTTTTGTGCAGGTGGTGGGTAGGTTTAGCTGGTTAGGTGAGGTAGCGTGCCAGGCCTTTGGCCTTTGACCCTGCATCCATGCAGACGCCCTGACGCAAACTGAACTTGAGTTTTCCCCCAGCTGTTCACCTGTCAATGCAAAATGGTTGCATTTGCCGTGCATATCAGCACGAGTGCTGAAACAGCACCAATGCTGACAGGTAAGTGTCTATTTCTATAGATAGATTGATGGATGGAGTGATGGATGGATGGATGGATGGATGGATGGATGGATGGATGGATGGATGGATGGATGGATGGATAGATAGGTACATGAGTTGAAACAACTTTTTGTTAAAAAAAATGTTTTTGTTAAAAAAAATGTTTTTGTTTGAAAAAGTGAATGTTTTTTAGGCCTGTGTTACATTGATGGATGGAGTGATGGAGTGATGGATGGATGGATGGATGGATGGATAGATAGATGAATAGATGAATATATAGATACATGAGTTTAAACCACTTTTTGTTAAAAAAAATATGTTTTTGTTTGAAAAAGTGAATGTTTTTAGGCCTGTGTTATACATGGATGGATGGAGTGATGGATGGATGGATGGATGGATGGATAGATAGATAAATAGATAGATAGATGAATAGATGAATATATAGATACATGAGTTTAAACAACTTTTTGTTAAAAAAAAAAAAGTTTTTGTTTGAAAAAGTGAATGTTTTTAGGCCTGTGTTATACATGGATGGATGGAGTGATGGAGTGATGGAGTGATGGATGGATGGATGGATAGATAGATGGATAGATGGATAGATGGATAGATGGATAGATGAGTTTGATCGACTGTTTGTTCATATTTTTTTATTGTTTTGTGTTAAATATTGAAAGTAGTCTTTGGACTAATGGTTAGTTTGGGTTTAGGGTTAGTTTGAGGCTATGGTTAGGTTAGGGTTAAAATGGCATATAGGTAGGGAGGTAAAAACGACTTTCACCCTCATTAGTAACCACCCTCATTTGCATAAAGGGCATCTGATTGGCCGAATCTTAACTGTCCATATATCTGCAACGGTGTGTTTTATCTGTACGAAACTTGGTTTATATAGTAATTGATGTATGGCTAGTCGACTGGTGGTGGTTTGGTGCGCCTCTAGCGCCACCAGGTGTGTAGACACGGTACTGCACTTTATTTTTTAGATTTGTTTTTTTTTAACAGGGGTCTATTTTATAAATTGCTGTTGTATCTAGGGTTATTTTATATAGGGGTGGTCTATCCTGGTATATTTTGGGTAGGGTCTGTGTAGGTCCCGCCAGTGGTCAGTGTTTTTTGGTTTTGTTTTCTGTTTTTTTGTGCAGGTGGTGGGTAGGTTTAGCTGGTTAGGTGAGGTAGCGTGCCAGGCCTTTGGCCTTTGACCCTGCATCCATGCAGACGCCCTGACGCAAACTGAACTTGAGTTTTCCCCCAGCTGTTCACCTGTCAATGCAAAATGGTTGCATTTGCCGTGCATATCAGCACGAGTGCTGAAACAGCACCAATGCTGACAGGTAAGTGTCTATTTCTATAGATAGATTGATGGATGGAGTGATGGATGGATGGATGGATGGATGGATGGATGGATGGATGGATGGATGGATGGATGGATGGATAGATAGGTACATGAGTTGAAACAACTTTTTGTTAAAAAAAATGTTTTTGTTAAAAAAAATGTTTTTGTTTGAAAAAGTGAATGTTTTTTAGGCCTGTGTTACATTGATGGATGGAGTGATGGAGTGATGGATGGATGGATGGATGGATGGATGGATAGATAGATGAATAGATGAATATATAGATACATGAGTTTAAACCACTTTTTGTTAAAAAAAATATGTTTTTGTTTGAAAAAGTGAATGTTTTTAGGCCTGTGTTATACATGGATGGATGGAGTGATGGAGTGATGGATGGATGGATGGATGGATGGATGGATAGATAGATAAATAGATAGATAGATGAATAGATGAATATATAGATACATGAGTTTAAACAACTTTTTGTTAAAAAAAAAAAAGTTTTTGTTTGAAAAAGTGAATGTTTTTAGGCCTGTGTTATACATGGATGGATGGAGTGATGGAGTGATGGAGTGATGGATGGATGGATGGATAGATAGATGGATAGATGGATAGATGGATAGATGGATAGATGAGTTTGATCGACTGTTTGTTCATATTTTTTTATTGTTTTGTGTTAAATATTGAAAGTAGTCTTTGGACTAATGGTTAGTTTGGGTTTAGGGTTAGTTTGGGGCTATGGTTAGGTTAGGTTAGGGTTAAAATGGCATATAGGTAGGGAGGTAAAAACGACTTTCACCCTCATTAGTAACCACCCTCATTTGCATAAAGGGCATCTGATTGGCCGAATCTTAACTGTCCATATATCTGCAACGGTGTGTTTTATCTGTACGAAACTTGGTTTATATAGTAATTGATGTATGGCTAGTCGACTGGTGGTGGTTTGGTGCGCCTCTAGCGCCACCAGGTGTGTAGACACGGTACTGCACTTTATTTTTTAGATTTGTTTTTTTTTAACAGGGGTCTATTTTATAAATTGCTGTTGTATCTAGGGTTATTTTATATAGGGGTGGTCTATCCTGGTATATTTTGGGTAGGGTCTGTGTAGGTCCCGCCAGTGGGTTAGGGTTAGGGTTAGGGTTAGAGTTAGGGTTAGGTTAGAGT
>NW_028118198.1:25000-27500 GCF_965113295.1 Leuciscus leuciscus | reverse complement strand
TGAATGTTTTTAGGCCTGTGTTATACATGGATGGATGGAGTGATGGATGGATGGATGGATGGATGGATAGATAGATAAATAGATAGATAGATGAATAGATGAATATATAGATACATGAGTTTAAACAACTTTTTGTTAAAAAAAAAAAAGTTTTTGTTTGAAAAAGTGAATGTTTTTAGGCCTGTGTTATACATGGATGGATGGAGTGATGGAGTGATGGAGTGATGGATGGATGGATGGATAGATAGATGGATAGATGGATAGATGGATAGATGGATAGATGAGTTTGATCGACTGTTTGTTCATATTTTTTTATTGTTTTGTGTTAAATATTGAAAGTAGTCTTTGGACTAATGGTTAGTTTGGGTTTAGGGTTAGTTTGGGGCTATGGTTAGGTTAGGTTAGGGTTAAAATGGCATATAGGTAGGGAGGTAAAAACGACTTTCACCCTCATTAGTAACCACCCTCATTTGCATAAAGGGCATCTGATTGGCCGAATCTTAACTGTCCATATATCTGCAACGGTGTGTTTTATCTGTACGAAACTTGGTTTATATAGTAATTGATGTATGGCTAGTCGACTGGTGGTGGTTTGGTGCGCCTCTAGCGCCACCAGGTGTGTAGACACGGTACTGCACTTTATTTTTTAGATTTGTTTTTTTTTAACAGGGGTCTATTTTATAAATTGCTGTTGTATCTAGGGTTATTTTATATAGGGGTGGTCTATCCTGGTATATTTTGGGTAGGGTCTGTGTAGGTCCCGCCAGTGGTCAGTGTTTTTTGGTTTTGTTTTCTGTTTTTTTGTGCAGGTGGTGGGTAGGTTTAGCTGGTTAGGTGAGGTAGCGTGCCAGGCCTTTGGCCTTTGACCCTGCATCCATGCAGACGCCCTGACGCAAACTGAACTTGAGTTTTCCCCCAGCTGTTCACCTGTCAATGCAAAATGGTTGCATTTGCCGTGCATATCAGCACGAGTGCTGAAACAGCACCAATGCTGACAGGTAAGTGTCTATTTCTATAGATAGATTGATGGATGGAGTGATGGATGGATGGATGGATGGATGGATGGATGGATGGATGGATGGATGGATGGATGGATGGATGGATGGATGGATAGATAGGTACATGAGTTGAAACAACTTTTTGTTAAAAAAAATGTTTTTGTTAAAAAAAATGTTTTTGTTTGAAAAAGTGAATGTTTTTTAGGCCTGTGTTACATTGATGGATGGAGTGATGGAGTGATGGATGGATGGATGGATGGATGGATAGATAGATGAATAGATGAATATATAGATACATGAGTTTAAACCACTTTTTGTTAAAAAAAATATGTTTTTGTTTGAAAAAGTGAATGTTTTTAGGCCTGTGTTATACATGGATGGATGGAGTGATGGAGTGATGGATGGATGGATGGATGGATGGATGGATAGATAGATAAATAGATAGATAGATGAATAGATGAATATATAGATACATGAGTTTAAACAACTTTTTGTTAAAAAAAAAAAAGTTTTTGTTTGAAAAAGTGAATGTTTTTAGGCCTGTGTTATACATGGATGGATGGAGTGATGGAGTGATGGAGTGATGGATGGATGGATGGATAGATAGATGGATAGATGGATAGATGGATAGATGGATAGATGAGTTTGATCGACTGTTTGTTCATATTTTTTTATTGTTTTGTGTTAAATATTGAAAGTAGTCTTTGGACTAATGGTTAGTTTGGGTTTAGGGTTAGTTTGGGGCTATGGTTAGGTTAGGGTTAAAATGGCATATAGGTAGGGAGGTAAAAACGACTTTCACCCTCATTAGTAACCACCCTCATTTGCATAAAGGGCATCTGATTGGCCGAATCTTAACTGTCCATATATCTGCAACGGTGTGTTTTATCTGTACGAAACTTGGTTTATATAGTAATTGATGTATGGCTAGTCGACTGGTGGTGGTTTGGTGCGCCTCTAGCGCCACCAGGTGTGTAGACACGGTACTGCACTTTATTTTTTAGATTTGTTTTTTTTTAACAGGGGTCTATTTTATAAATTGCTGTTGTATCTAGGGTTATTTTATATAGGGGTGGTCTATCCTGGTATATTTTGGGTAGGGTCTGTGTAGGTCCCGCCAGTGGTCAGTGTTTTTTGGTTTTGTTTTCTGTTTTTTTGTGCAGGTGGTGGGTAGGTTTAGCTGGTTAGGTGAGGTAGCGTGCCAGGCCTTTGGCCTTTGACCCTGCATCCATGCAGACGCCCTGACGCAAACTGAACTTGAGTTTTCCCCCAGCTGTTCACCTGTCAATGCAAAATGGTTGCATTTGCCGTGCATATCAGCACGAGTGCTGAAACAGCACCAATGCTGACAGGTAAGTGTCTATTTCTATAGATAGATTGATGGATGGAGTGATGGATGGATGGATGGATGGATGGATGGATGGATGGATGGATGGATGGATGGATGGATGGATGGATAGATAGGTACATGAGTTGAAACAACTTTTTGTTAAAAAAAATGT
>NW_028118198.1:7500-20000 GCF_965113295.1 Leuciscus leuciscus | reverse complement strand
TTTTTGGTTTTGTTTTCTGTTTTTTTGTGCAGGTGGTGGGTAGGTTTAGCTGGTTAGGTGAGGTAGCGTGCCAGGCCTTTGGCCTTTGACCCTGCATCCATGCAGACGCCCTGACGCAAACTGAACTTGAGTTTTCCCCCAGCTGTTCACCTGTCAATGCAAAATGGTTGCATTTGCCGTGCATATCAGCACGAGTGCTGAAACAGCACCAATGCTGACAGGTAAGTGTCTATTTCTATAGATAGATTGATGGATGGAGTGATGGATGGATGGATGGATGGATGGATGGATGGATGGATGGATGGATGGATGGATGGATGGATGGATAGATAGGTACATGAGTTGAAACAACTTTTTGTTAAAAAAAATGTTTTTGTTAAAAAAAATGTTTTTGTTTGAAAAAGTGAATGTTTTTTAGGCCTGTGTTACATTGATGGATGGAGTGATGGAGTGATGGATGGATGGATGGATGGATGGATAGATAGATGAATAGATGAATATATAGATACATGAGTTTAAACCACTTTTTGTTAAAAAAAATATGTTTTTGTTTGAAAAAGTGAATGTTTTTAGGCCTGTGTTATACATGGATGGATGGAGTGATGGATGGATGGATGGATGGATGGATAGATAGATAAATAGATAGATAGATGAATAGATGAATATATAGATACATGAGTTTAAACAACTTTTTGTTAAAAAAAAAAAAGTTTTTGTTTGAAAAAGTGAATGTTTTTAGGCCTGTGTTATACATGGATGGATGGAGTGATGGAGTGATGGAGTGATGGATGGATGGATGGATAGATAGATGGATAGATGGATAGATGGATAGATGGATAGATGAGTTTGATCGACTGTTTGTTCATATTTTTTTATTGTTTTGTGTTAAATATTGAAAGTAGTCTTTGGACTAATGGTTAGTTTGGGTTTAGGGTTAGTTTGAGGCTATGGTTAGGTTAGGGTTAAAATGGCATATAGGTAGGGAGGTAAAAACGACTTTCACCCTCATTAGTAACCACCCTCATTTGCATAAAGGGCATCTGATTGGCCGAATCTTAACTGTCCATATATCTGCAACGGTGTGTTTTATCTGTACGAAACTTGGTTTATATAGTAATTGATGTATGGCTAGTCGACTGGTGGTGGTTTGGTGCGCCTCTAGCGCCACCAGGTGTGTAGACACGGTACTGCACTTTATTTTTTAGATTTGTTTTTTTTTAACAGGGGTCTATTTTATAAATTGCTGTTGTATCTAGGGTTATTTTATATAGGGGTGGTCTATCCTGGTATATTTTGGGTAGGGTCTGTGTAGGTCCCGCCAGTGGTCAGTGTTTTTTGGTTTTGTTTTCTGTTTTTTTGTGCAGGTGGTGGGTAGGTTTAGCTGGTTAGGTGAGGTAGCGTGCCAGGCCTTTGGCCTTTGACCCTGCATCCATGCAGACGCCCTGACGCAAACTGAACTTGAGTTTTCCCCCAGCTGTTCACCTGTCAATGCAAAATGGTTGCATTTGCCGTGCATATCAGCACGAGTGCTGAAACAGCACCAATGCTGACAGGTAAGTGTCTATTTCTATAGATAGATTGATGGATGGAGTGATGGATGGATGGATGGATGGATGGATGGATGGATGGATGGATGGATGGATGGATGGATGGATAGATAGGTACATGAGTTGAAACAACTTTTTGTTAAAAAAAATG
This sequence comes from Leuciscus leuciscus, assembly GCF_965113295.1. NCBI lineage: Eukaryota > Metazoa > Chordata > Actinopteri > Cypriniformes > Leuciscidae > Leuciscus > Leuciscus leuciscus. The sequence goes on along the minus strand of NW_028118198.1, from coordinate 18,302 downwards.
TTTTTGTTAAAAAAAATGTTTTTGTTTGAAAAAGTGAATGTTTTTTAGGCCTGTGTTACATTGATGGATGGAGTGATGGAGTGATGGATGGATGGATGGATGGATGGATAGATAGATGAATAGATGAATATATAGATACATGAGTTTAAACCACTTTTTGTTAAAAAAAATATGTTTTTGTTTGAAAAAGTGAATGTTTTTAGGCCTGTGTTATACATGGATGGATGGAGTGATGGATGGATGGATGGATGGATGGATAGATAGATAAATAGATAGATAGATGAATAGATGAATATATAGATACATGAGTTTAAACAACTTTTTGTTAAAAAAAAAAAAGTTTTTGTTTGAAAAAGTGAATGTTTTTAGGCCTGTGTTATACATGGATGGATGGAGTGATGGAGTGATGGAGTGATGGATGGATGGATGGATGGATGGATAGATAGATGGATAGATGGATAGATGGATAGATGGATAGATGAGTTTGATCGACTGTTTGTTCATATTTTTTTATTGTTTTGTGTTAAATATTGAAAGTAGTCTTTGGACTAATGGTTAGTTTGGGTTTAGGGTTAGTTTGGGGCTATGGTTAGGTTAGGTTAGGGTTAAAATGGCATATAGGTAGGGAGGTAAAAACGACTTTCACCCTCATTAGTAACCACCCTCATTTGCATAAAGGGCATCTGATTGGCCGAATCTTAACTGTCCATATATCTGCAACGGTGTGTTTTATCTGTACGAAACTTGGTTTATATAGTAATTGATGTATGGCTAGTCGACTGGTGGTGGTTTGGTGCGCCTCTAGCGCCACCAGGTGTGTAGACACGGTACTGCACTTTATTTTTTAGATTTGTTTTTTTTTAACAGGGGTCTATTTTATAAATTGCTGTTGTATCTAGGGTTATTTTATATAGGGGTGGTCTATCCTGGTATATTTTGGGTAGGGTCTGTGTAGGTCCCGCCAGTGGTCAGTGTTTTTTGGTTTTGTTTTCTGTTTTTTTGTGCAGGTGGTGGGTAGGTTTAGCTGGTTAGGTGAGGTAGCGTGCCAGGCCTTTGGCCTTTGACCCTGCATCCATGCAGACGCCCTGACGCAAACTGAACTTGAGTTTTCCCCCAGCTGTTCACCTGTCAATGCAAAATGGTTGCATTTGCCGTGCATATCAGCACGAGTGCTGAAACAGCACCAATGCTGACAGGTAAGTGTCTATTTCTATAGATAGATTGATGGATGGAGTGATGGATGGAGTTAGGGTTAGAGTTAGAGTTAGAGTTAGGGTTAGGTTAGAGTTAGGTAGGGAGGTAAAAACGACTTTCACCCTCATTAGTAACCACCCTCATTTGCATAAAGGGCATCTGATTGGCCGAATCTTAACTGTCCATATATCTGCAACGGTGTGTTTTATCTGTACGAAACTTGGTTTATATAGTAATTGATGTATGGCTAGTCGACTGGTGGTGGTTTGGTGCGCCTCTAGCGCCACCAGGTGTGTAGACACGGTACTGCACTTTATTTTTTAGATTTGTTTTTTTTTAACAGGGGTCTATTTTATAAATTGCTGTTGTATCTAGGGTTATTTTATATAGGGGTGGTCTATCCTGGTATATTTTGGGTAGGGTCTGTGTAGGTCCCGCCAGTGGTCAGTGTTTTTTGGTTTTGTTTTCTGTTTTTTTGTGCAGGTGGTGGGTAGGTTTAGCTGGTTAGGTGAGGTAGCGTGCCAGGCCTTTGGCCTTTGACCCTGCATCCATGCAGACGCCCTGACGCAAACTGAACTTGAGTTTTCCCCCAGCTGTTCACCTGTCAATGCAAAATGGTTGCATTTGCCGTGCATATCAGCACGAGTGCTGAAACAGCACCAATGCTGACAGGTAAGTGTCTATTTCTATAGATAGATTGATGGATGGAGTGATGGATGGATGGATGGATGGATGGATGGATGGATGGATGGATGGATGGATGGATGGATGGATGGATAGATAGGTACATGAGTTGAAACAACTTTTTGTTAAAAAAAATGTTTTTGTTAAAAAAAATGTTTTTGTTTGAAAAAGTGAATGTTTTTTAGGCCTGTGTTACATTGATGGATGGAGTGATGGAGTGATGGATGGATGGATGGATGGATGGATAGATAGATGAATAGATGAATATATAGATACATGAGTTTAAACCACTTTTTGTTAAAAAAAATATGTTTTTGTTTGAAAAAGTGAATGTTTTTAGGCCTGTGTTATACATGGATGGATGGAGTGATGGATGGATGGATGGATGGATGGATAGATAGATAAATAGATAGATAGATGAATAGATGAATATATAGATACATGAGTTTAAACAACTTTTTGTTAAAAAAAAAAAAGTTTTTGTTTGAAAAAGTGAATGTTTTTAGGCCTGTGTTATACATGGATGGATGGAGTGATGGAGTGATGGAGTGATGGATGGATGGATGGATAGATAGATGGATAGATGGATAGATGGATAGATGGATAGATGAGTTTGATCGACTGTTTGTTCATATTTTTTTATTGTTTTGTGTTAAATATTGAAAGTAGTCTTTGGACTAATGGTTAGTTTGGGTTTAGGGTTAGTTTGGGGCTATGGTTAGGTTAGGTTAGGGTTAAAATGGCATATAGGTAGGGAGGTAAAAACGACTTTCACCCTCATTAGTAACCACCCTCATTTGCATAAAGGGCATCTGATTGGCCGAATCTTAACTGTCCATATATCTGCAACGGTGTGTTTTATCTGTACGAAACTTGGTTTATATAGTAATTGATGTATGGCTAGTCGACTGGTGGTGGTTTGGTGCGCCTCTAGCGCCACCAGGTGTGTAGACACGGTACTGCACTTTATTTTTTAGATTTGTTTTTTTTTAACAGGGGTCTATTTTATAAATTGCTGTTGTATCTAGGGTTATTTTATATAGGGGTGGTCTATCCTGGTATATTTTGGGTAGGGTCTGTGTAGGTCCCGCCAGTGGTCAGTGTTTTTTGGTTTTGTTTTCTGTTTTTTTGTGCAGGTGGTGGGTAGGTTTAGCTGGTTAGGTGAGGTAGCGTGCCAGGCCTTTGGCCTTTGACCCTGCATCCATGCAGACGCCCTGACGCAAACTGAACTTGAGTTTTCCCCCAGCTGTTCACCTGTCAATGCAAAATGGTTGCATTTGCCGTGCATATCAGCACGAGTGCTGAAACAGCACCAATGCTGACAGGTAAGTGTCTATTTCTATAGATAGATTGATGGATGGAGTGATGGATGGATGGATGGATGGATGGATGGATGGATGGATGGATGGATGGATGGATGGATGGATGGATAGATAGGTACATGAGTTGAAACAACTTTTTGTTAAAAAAAATGTTTTTGTTAAAAAAAATGTTTTTGTTTGAAAAAGTGAATGTTTTTTAGGCCTGTGTTACATTGATGGATGGAGTGATGGAGTGATGGATGGATGGATGGATGGATGGATAGATAGATGAATAGATGAATATATAGATACATGAGTTTAAACCACTTTTTGTTAAAAAAAATATGTTTTTGTTTGAAAAAGTGAATGTTTTTAGGCCTGTGTTATACATGGATGGATGGAGTGATGGATGGATGGATGGATGGATGGATAGATAGATAAATAGATAGATAGATGAATAGATGAATATATAGATACATGAGTTTAAACAACTTTTTGTTAAAAAAAAAAAAGTTTTTGTTTGAAAAAGTGAATGTTTTTAGGCCTGTGTTATACATGGATGGATGGAGTGATGGAGTGATGGAGTGATGGATGGATGGATGGATAGATAGATGGATAGATGGATAGATGGATAGATGGATAGATGAGTTTGATCGACTGTTTGTTCATATTTTTTTATTGTTTTGTGTTAAATATTGAAAGTAGTCTTTGGACTAATGGTTAGTTTGGGTTTAGGGTTAGTTTGAGGCTATGGTTAGGTTAGGGTTAAAATGGCATATAGGTAGGGAGGTAAAAACGACTTTCACCCTCATTAGTAACCACCCTCATTTGCATAAAGGGCATCTGATTGGCCGAATCTTAACTGTCCATATATCTGCAACGGTGTGTTTTATCTGTACGAAACTTGGTTTATATAGTAATTGATGTATGGCTAGTCGACTGGTGGTGGTTTGGTGCGCCTCTAGCGCCACCAGGTGTGTAGACACGGTACTGCACTTTATTTTTTAGATTTGTTTTTTTTTAACAGGGGTCTATTTTATAAATTGCTGTTGTATCTAGGGTTATTTTATATAGGGGTGGTCTATCCTGGTATATTTTGGGTAGGGTCTGTGTAGGTCCCGCCAGTGGTCAGTGTTTTTTGGTTTTGTTTTCTGTTTTTTTGTGCAGGTGGTGGGTAGGTTTAGCTGGTTAGGTGAGGTAGCGTGCCAGGCCTTTGGCCTTTGACCCTGCATCCATGCAGACGCCCTGACGCAAACTGAACTTGAGTTTTCCCCCAGCTGTTCACCTGTCAATGCAAAATGGTTGCATTTGCCGTGCATATCAGCACGAGTGCTGAAACAGCACCAATGCTGACAGGTAAGTGTCTATTTCTATAGATAGATTGATGGATGGAGTGATGGATGGATGGATGGATGGATGGATGGATGGATGGATGGATGGATGGATGGATGGATGGATAGATAGGTACATGAGTTGAAACAACTTTTTGTTAAAAAAAATGTTTTTGTTAAAAAAAATGTTTTTGTTTGAAAAAGTGAATGTTTTTTAGGCCTGTGTTACATTGATGGATGGAGTGATGGAGTGATGGATGGATGGATGGATGGATGGATAGATAGATGAATAGATGAATATATAGATACATGAGTTTAAACCACTTTTTGTTAAAAAAAATATGTTTTTGTTTGAAAAAGTGAATGTTTTTAGGCCTGTGTTATACATGGATGGATGGAGTGATGGATGGATGGATGGATGGATGGATAGATAGATAAATAGATAGATAGATGAATAGATGAATATATAGATACATGAGTTTAAACAACTTTTTGTTAAAAAAAAAAAAGTTTTTGTTTGAAAAAGTGAATGTTTTTAGGCCTGTGTTATACATGGATGGATGGAGTGATGGAGTGATGGAGTGATGGATGGATGGATGGATGGATGGATAGATAGATGGATAGATGGATAGATGGATAGATGGATAGATGAGTTTGATCGACTGTTTGTTCATATTTTTTTATTGTTTTGTGTTAAATATTGAAAGTAGTCTTTGGACTAATGGTTAGTTTGGGTTTAGGGTTAGTTTGGGGCTATGGTTAGGTTAGGTTAGGGTTAAAATGGCATATAGGTAGGGAGGTAAAAACGACTTTCACCCTCATTAGTAACCACCCTCATTTATTTGCATAAAGGGCATCTGATTGGCCGAATCTTAACTGTCCATATATCTGCAACGGTGTGTTTTATCTGTACGAAACTTGGTTTATATAGTAATTGATGTATGGCTAGTCGACTGGTGGTGGTTTGGTGCGCCTCTAGCGCCACCAGGTGTGTAGACACGGTACTGCACTTTATTTTTTAGATTTGTTTTTTTTTAACAGGGGTCTATTTTATAAATTGCTGTTGTATCTAGGGTTATTTTATATAGGGGTGGTCTATCCTGGTATATTTTGGGTAGGGTCTGTGTAGGTCCCGCCAGTGGTCAGTGTTTTTTGGTTTTGTTTTCTGTTTTTTTGTGCAGGTGGTGGGTAGGTTTAGCTGGTTAGGTGAGGTAGCGTGCCAGGCCTTTGGCCTTTGACCCTGCATCCATGCAGACGCCCTGACGCAAACTGAACTTGAGTTTTCCCCCAGCTGTTCACCTGTCAATGCAAAATGGTTGCATTTGCCGTGCATATCAGCACGAGTGCTGAAACAGCACCAATGCTGACAGGTAAGTGTCTATTTCTATAGATAGATTGATGGATGGAGTGATGGATGGATGGATGGATGGATGGATGGATGGATAGATAGGTACATGAGTTGAAACAACTTTTTGTTAAAAAAAATGTTTTTGTTAAAAAAAATGTTTTTGTTTGAAAAAGTGAATGTTTTTTAGGCCTGTGTTACATTGATGGATGGAGTGATGGAGTGATGGATGGATGGATGGATGGATGGATAGATAGATGAATAGATGAATATATAGATACATGAGTTTAAACCACTTTTTGTTAAAAAAAATATGTTTTTGTTTGAAAAAGTGAATGTTTTTAGGCCTGTGTTATACATGGATGGATGGAGTGATGGAGTGATGGATGGATGGATGGATGGATGGATGGATAGATAGATAAATAGATAGATAGATGAATAGATGAATATATAGATACATGAGTTTAAACAACTTTTTGTTAAAAAAAAAAAAGTTTTTGTTTGAAAAAGTGAATGTTTTTAGGCCTGTGTTATACATGGATGGATGGAGTGATGGAGTGATGGAGTGATGGATGGATGGATGGATAGATAGATGGATAGATGGATAGATGGATAGATGGATAGATGAGTTTGATCGACTGTTTGTTCATATTTTTTTATTGTTTTGTGTTAAATATTGAAAGTAGTCTTTGGACTAATGGTTAGTTTGGGTTTAGGGTTAGTTTGGGGCTATGGTTAGGTTAGGTTAGGGTTAAAATGGCATATAGGTAGGGAGGTAAAAACGACTTTCACCCTCATTAGTAACCACCCTCATTTGCATAAAGGGCATCTGATTGGCCGAATCTTAACTGTCCATATATCTGCAACGGTGTGTTTTATCTGTACGAAACTTGGTTTATATAGTAATTGATGTATGGCTAGTCGACTGGTGGTGGTTTGGTGCGCCTCTAGCGCCACCAGGTGTGTAGACACGGTACTGCACTTTATTTTTTAGATTTGTTTTTTTTTAACAGGGGTCTATTTTATAAATTGCTGTTGTATCTAGGGTTATTTTATATAGGGGTGGTCTATCCTGGTATATTTTGGGTAGGGTCTGTGTAGGTCCCGCCAGTGGTCAGTGTTTTTTGGTTTTGTTTTCTGTTTTTTTGTGCAGGTGGTGGGTAGGTTTAGCTGGTTAGGTGAGGTAGCGTGCCAGGCCTTTGGCCTTTGACCCTGCATCCATGCAGACGCCCTGACGCAAACTGAACTTGAGTTTTCCCCCAGCTGTTCACCTGTCAATGCAAAATGGTTGCATTTGCCGTGCATATCAGCACGAGTGCTGAAACAGCACCAATGCTGACAGGTAAGTGTCTATTTCTATAGATAGATTGATGGATGGAGTGATGGATGGATGGATGGATGGATGGATGGATGGATGGATGGATGGATGGATGGATGGATGGATAGATAGGTACATGAGTTGAAACAACTTTTTGTTAAAAAAAATGTTTTTGTTAAAAAAAATGTTTTTGTTTGAAAAAGTGAATGTTTTTTAGGCCTGTGTTACATTGATGGATGGAGTGATGGAGTGATGGATGGATGGATGGATGGATGGATAGATAGATGAATAGATGAATATATAGATACATGAGTTTAAACCACTTTTTGTTAAAAAAAATATGTTTTTGTTTGAAAAAGTGAATGTTTTTAGGCCTGTGTTATACATGGATGGATGGAGTGATGGATGGATGGATGGATGGATGGATAGATAGATAAATAGATAGATAGATGAATAGATGAATATATAGATACATGAGTTTAAACAACTTTTTGTTAAAAAAAAAAAAGTTTTTGTTTGAAAAAGTGAATGTTTTTAGGCCTGTGTTATACATGGATGGATGGAGTGATGGAGTGATGGAGTGATGGATGGATGGATGGATAGATAGATGGATAGATGGATAGATGGATAGATGGATAGATGAGTTTGATCGACTGTTTGTTCATATTTTTTTATTGTTTTGTGTTAAATATTGAAAGTAGTCTTTGGACTAATGGTTAGTTTGGGTTTAGGGTTAGTTTGAGGCTATGGTTAGGTTAGGGTTAAAATGGCATATAGGTAGGGAGGTAAAAACGACTTTCACCCTCATTAGTAACCACCCTCATTTGCATAAAGGGCATCTGATTGGCCGAATCTTAACTGTCCATATATCTGCAACGGTGTGTTTTATCTGTACGAAACTTGGTTTATATAGTAATTGATGTATGGCTAGTCGACTGGTGGTGGTTTGGTGCGCCTCTAGCGCCACCAGGTGTGTAGACACGGTACTGCACTTTATTTTTTAGATTTGTTTTTTTTTAACAGGGGTCTATTTTATAAATTGCTGTTGTATCTAGGGTTATTTTATATAGGGGTGGTCTATCCTGGTATATTTTGGGTAGGGTCTGTGTAGGTCCCGCCAGTGGTCAGTGTTTTTTGGTTTTGTTTTCTGTTTTTTTGTGCAGGTGGTGGGTAGGTTTAGCTGGTTAGGTGAGGTAGCGTGCCAGGCCTTTGGCCTTTGACCCTGCATCCATGCAGACGCCCTGACGCAAACTGAACTTGAGTTTTCCCCCAGCTGTTCACCTGTCAATGCAAAATGGTTGCATTTGCCGTGCATATCAGCACGAGTGCTGAAACAGCACCAATGCTGACAGGTAAGTGTCTATTTCTATAGATAGATTGATGGATGGAGTGATGGATGGATGGATGGATGGATGGATGGATGGATGGATGGATGGATGGATGGATGGATGGATAGATAGGTACATGAGTTGAAACAACTTTTTGTTAAAAAAAATGTTTTTGTTAAAAAAAATGTTTTTGTTTGAAAAAGTGAATGTTTTTTAGGCCTGTGTTACATTGATGGATGGAGTGATGGAGTGATGGATGGATGGATGGATGGATGGATGGATAGATAGATGAATAGATGAATATATAGATACATGAGTTTAAACCACTTTTTGTTAAAAAAAATATGTTTTTGTTTGAAAAAGTGAATGTTTTTAGGCCTGTGTTATACATGGATGGATGGAGTGATGGAGTGATGGATGGATGGATGGATGGATGGATGGATAGATAGATAAATAGATAGATAGATGAATAGATGAATATATAGATACATGAGTTTAAACAACTTTTTGTTAAAAAAAAAAAAGTTTTTGTTTGAAAAAGTGAATGTTTTTAGGCCTGTGTTATACATGGATGGATGGAGTGATGGAGTGATGGAGTGATGGATGGATGGATGGATAGATAGATGGATAGATGGATAGATGGATAGATGGATAGATGAGTTTGATCGACTGTTTGTTCATATTTTTTTATTGTTTTGTGTTAAATATTGAAAGTAGTCTTTGGACTAATGGTTAGTTTGGGTTTAGGGTTAGTTTGGGGCTATGGTTAGGTTAGGTTAGGGTTAAAATGGCATATAGGTAGGGAGGTAAAAACGACTTTCACCCTCATTAGTAACCACCCTCATTTGCATAAAGGGCATCTGATTGGCCGAATCTTAACTGTCCATATATCTGCAACGGTGTGTTTTATCTGTACGAAACTTGGTTTATATAGTAATTGATGTATGGCTAGTCGACTGGTGGTGGTTTGGTGCGCCTCTAGCGCCACCAGGTGTGTAGACACGGTACTGCACTTTATTTTTTAGATTTGTTTTTTTTTAACAGGGGTCTATTTTATAAATTGCTGTTGTATCTAGGGTTATTTTATATAGGGGTGGTCTATCCTGGTATATTTTGGGTAGGGTCTGTGTAGGTCCCGCCAGTGGGTTAGGGTTAGGGTTAGGGTTAGAGTTAGGGTTAGGTTAGAGTTAGGGTTAGGGTTAGAGTTAGGGTTAGAGTTAGGGTTAGGGTTAGGGTTAGAGTTAGAGTGTGGGTTAGGTAGGGAGGTAAAAACGACTTTCACCCTCATTAGTAACCACCCTCATTTGCATAAAGGGCATCTGATTGGCCGAATCTTAACTGTCCATATATCTGCAACGGTGTGTTTTATCTGTACGAAACTTGGTTTATATAGTAATTGATGTATGGCTAGTCGACTGGTGGTGGTTTGGTGCGCCTCTAGCGCCACCAGGTGTGTAGACACGGTACTGCACTTTATTTTTTAGATTTGTTTTTTTTTAACAGGGGTCTATTTTATAAATTGCTGTTGTATCTAGGGTTATTTTATATAGGGGTGGTCTATCCTGGTATATTTTGGGTAGGGTCTGTGTAGGTCCCGCCAGTGGTCAGTGTTTTTTGGTTTTGTTTTCTGTTTTTTTGTGCAGGTGGTGGGTAGGTTTAGCTGGTTAGGTGAGGTAGCGTGCCAGGCCTTTGGCCTTTGACCCTGCATCCATGCAGACGCCCTGACGCAAACTGAACTTGAGTTTTCCCCCAGCTGTTCACCTGTCAATGCAAAATGGTTGCATTTGCCGTGCATATCAGCACGAGTGCTGAAACAGCACCAATGCTGACAGGTAAGTGTCTATTTCTATAGATAGATTGATGGATGGAGTGATGGATGGATGGATGGATGGATGGATGGATGGATGGATGGATGGATGGATGGATGGATGGATGGATAGATAGGTACATGAGTTGAAACAACTTTTTGTTAAAAAAAATGTTTTTGTTAAAAAAAATGTTTTTGTTTGAAAAAGTGAATGTTTTTTAGGCCTGTGTTACATTGATGGATGGAGTGATGGAGTGATGGATGGATGGATGGATGGATGGATAGATAGATGAATAGATGAATATATAGATACATGAGTTTAAACCACTTTTTGTTAAAAAAAATATGTTTTTGTTTGAAAAAGTGAATGTTTTTAGGCCTGTGTTATACATGGATGGATGGAGTGATGGATGGATGGATGGATGGATGGATAGATAGATAAATAGATAGATAGATGAATAGATGAATATATAGATACATGAGTTTAAACAACT
>NW_028118198.1:0-2500 GCF_965113295.1 Leuciscus leuciscus | reverse complement strand
GATAGGTACATGAGTTGAAACAACTTTTTGTTAAAAAAAATGTTTTTGTTAAAAAAAATGTTTTTGTTTGAAAAAGTGAATGTTTTTTAGGCCTGTGTTACATTGATGGATGGAGTGATGGAGTGATGGATGGATGGATGGATGGATGGATAGATAGATGAATAGATGAATATATAGATACATGAGTTTAAACCACTTTTTGTTAAAAAAAATATGTTTTTGTTTGAAAAAGTGAATGTTTTTAGGCCTGTGTTATACATGGATGGATGGAGTGATGGAGTGATGGATGGATGGATGGATGGATGGATGGATAGATAGATAAATAGATAGATAGATGAATAGATGAATATATAGATACATGAGTTTAAACAACTTTTTGTTAAAAAAAAAAAAGTTTTTGTTTGAAAAAGTGAATGTTTTTAGGCCTGTGTTATACATGGATGGATGGAGTGATGGAGTGATGGAGTGATGGATGGATGGATGGATAGATAGATGGATAGATGGATAGATGGATAGATGGATAGATGAGTTTGATCGACTGTTTGTTCATATTTTTTTATTGTTTTGTGTTAAATATTGAAAGTAGTCTTTGGACTAATGGTTAGTTTGGGTTTAGGGTTAGTTTGGGGCTATGGTTAGGTTAGGGTTAAAATGGCATATAGGTAGGGAGGTAAAAACGACTTTCACCCTCATTAGTAACCACCCTCATTTGCATAAAGGGCATCTGATTGGCCGAATCTTAACTGTCCATATATCTGCAACGGTGTGTTTTATCTGTACGAAACTTGGTTTATATAGTAATTGATGTATGGCTAGTCGACTGGTGGTGGTTTGGTGCGCCTCTAGCGCCACCAGGTGTGTAGACACGGTACTGCACTTTATTTTTTAGATTTGTTTTTTTTTAACAGGGGTCTATTTTATAAATTGCTGTTGTATCTAGGGTTATTTTATATAGGGGTGGTCTATCCTGGTATATTTTGGGTAGGGTCTGTGTAGGTCCCGCCAGTGGTCAGTGTTTTTTGGTTTTGTTTTCTGTTTTTTTGTGCAGGTGGTGGGTAGGTTTAGCTGGTTAGGTGAGGTAGCGTGCCAGGCCTTTGGCCTTTGACCCTGCATCCATGCAGACGCCCTGACGCAAACTGAACTTGAGTTTTCCCCCAGCTGTTCACCTGTCAATGCAAAATGGTTGCATTTGCCGTGCATATCAGCACGAGTGCTGAAACAGCACCAATGCTGACAGGTAAGTGTCTATTTCTATAGATAGATTGATGGATGGAGTGATGGATGGATGGATGGATGGATGGATGGATGGATGGATGGATGGATGGATGGATGGATGGATGGATAGATAGGTACATGAGTTGAAACAACTTTTTGTTAAAAAAAATGTTTTTGTTAAAAAAAATGTTTTTGTTTGAAAAAGTGAATGTTTTTTAGGCCTGTGTTACATTGATGGATGGAGTGATGGAGTGATGGATGGATGGATGGATGGATGGATAGATAGATGAATAGATGAATATATAGATACATGAGTTTAAACCACTTTTTGTTAAAAAAAATATGTTTTTGTTTGAAAAAGTGAATGTTTTTAGGCCTGTGTTATACATGGATGGATGGAGTGATGGATGGATGGATGGATGGATGGATGGATGGATGGATAGATAGATAAATAGATAGATAGATGAATAGATGAATATATAGATACATGAGTTTAAACAACTTTTTGTTAAAAAAAAAAAAGTTTTTGTTTGAAAAAGTGAATGTTTTTAGGCCTGTGTTATACATGGATGGATGGAGTGATGGAGTGATGGAGTGATGGATGGATGGATGGATAGATAGATGGATAGATGGATAGATGGATAGATGGATAGATGAGTTTGATCGACTGTTTGTTCATATTTTTTTATTGTTTTGTGTTAAATATTGAAAGTAGTCTTTGGACTAATGGTTAGTTTGGGTTTAGGGTTAGTTTGGGGCTATGGTTAGGTTAGGTTAGGGTTAAAATGGCATATAGGTAGGGAGGTAAAAACGACTTTCACCCTCATTAGTAACCACCCTCATTTGCATAAAGGGCATCTGATTGGCCGAATCTTAACTGTCCATATATCTGCAACGGTGTGTTTTATCTGTACGAAACTTGGTTTATATAGTAATTGATGTATGGCTAGTCGACTGGTGGTGGTTTGGTGCGCCTCTAGCGCCACCAGGTGTGTAGACACGGTACTGCACTTTATTTTTTAGATTTGTTTTTTTTTAACAGGGGTCTATTTTATAAATTGCTGTTGTATCTAGGGTTATTTTATATAGGGGTGGTCTATCCTGGTATATTTTGGGTAGGGTCTGTGTAGGTCCCGCCAGTGGTCAGTGTTTTTTGGTTTTGTTTTCTGTTTTTTTGTGCAGGTGGTGGGTAGGTTTAGCTGGTTAGGTGAGGTAGCGTGCCAGGCCTTTGGCCTTTGACCCTGCATCCATGCAGACGCCCTGACGCAAACTGAACTTGAGTTTT
>NW_028118199.1:0-38055 GCF_965113295.1 Leuciscus leuciscus | reverse complement strand
TATATCTCATTTGGTGCGCCCTCAGTTTGGACACGAGGATCTTGATGATGTGTATGAATATGAAGAAGTTAATCTGAACAGAGAAGAAAACATCATAATGCCCTGGTTAAGACCATTATGTCATATTAGCAGGACAAAACTGACACAACAGTTCCCTCACAGCGCAACAAATGACTCAAGACGAGAGACTGGGGTGGCAAGAAGAGTGGGGGAAGGAAGTCAGCAATGCTTGGGAGAATCTGGAAATAGCAGTCGAACAGTCCAGCCCTATGATAATTCAAACATAGGAATTCCTGCCCACTACAGGAACACTTCTACAGTTATGTAGAAACATCAATGCACATTGCTTACTGCTCATCTGCACTTCACAGCCAATGTGAGCATTATGGATGCCAGATAATTTTACACAGTATTGCGCCTTTCCTCGCAATCATGTGGAAATAAAACACTGGAGTAGGCGAGAGCGATTCTTTGAAATCATAGCTGTAGACTCTAAAACACATTACGTGTAGTCGCCTCCTGATTTACTGAGAGTCGACATTATATGGCAATATGCTTTGTGCATAATGGAAATTACTTCAATTTTGAATGTTGTGTTTAATGCCAAAGGAAATGCAATGTAATTGGGTGTGACGGTGTGAGCATAAATGGAAACTGCAGGGCATAAAACAGCATAAAACATTTAACCTTCCTGTGTTCTTCATATTCCTTCTGTTATGTCAAATAATACAGTCAAGCCTGAGTCACAGTAATATCGTTAATATCATAATTCTTACTATGAATATGGAATATGGGCAAAATTCAGAACTTAAGAATAGCCTCTTTTCAGTTCATGAATGTGAATTTGAATTAAAATGGCCACAGGGTTTTGAATTTGTCTGACAGAGCAGGACTTTTATAACTAAATTGCATTAGTTTTGTGATTATATTGCTTTTAATATAGACTAATCATGCCTATTTAAGGAGCCCCTAAGGGACATGGTTGTGGAAAAAATATGGGATGGGAGGAAAAAATTCATTTCTAAGCTTTTGTGTTCTCTCAAAAAACTTTTGCATTTCTCCAAGAAACTTTCTGAATGCAAAATATTTTGCGAGCGGACACAAACTTTCTCTGGAGAATGCAGACATTAGTATAAGAACACAAAAACATTGACATAATTTTTCCTCGCATATCATAGATTTTTTCCTTCACCATGTCCCTTTAGGGGCTCTGTACCTATTTGTTCCCTAATACATATATTAGTTGGTAACCCTTTACAATAAGGTATCATTTGTTTACATTAGTTAGTTAACATGAACTAACAATAAACAATACTTCTAAAGAGTTTATTAATCTTAGTACATGTTAATTTCAACATTTACCAATATATTATTCAAATCAACATTTATATCAGTTAATATTATATTATAACAATGACCAGTAATATTTTTAGCAACTAATGTTAACAATAATCATTAACATCATTGCCATTGTTAGGTAATGCTAACAATGGTTAGTAAATAATAGGTACTTTATTGTAAAGTGCTCTTAAATTTGTTAAACGGAATCTTAAGCATGTGCAAGAACCATTGAGGTTTGTTCTCGTGTTTTCTTTGCAATTGAATACAAATGCGTCAGTCATTGCCTTGGTAACGCAAAAGTTTACAGATGATATGAGATTTAAATAGCGACAGATTAGACAGATTTGTGAACAATATTTGAGAGAAATAGGCCTTTTGTGTACATAGAAAAAGTCTTAGATCTTTGAGTTCAGCTCATGAAAAATGGGGCAAAAACAAAAGTGTTGCGTTTCTAATTTTGTTCAGTGTATTTACTGTCCTCTGAAAATAACTCAACATACAGTCATTATTGTCAAAATAGGTGGCAACAAAAGTGAGTACACCCTAAGTGAGCATGTCAAAACTGTGTCCTAAGTGTCAATATTTTGTGTGAGCACCATTGTTATCTAGCACTGCCTTAATCCTCTTAGGCATGGAATGCACCAGAGCTGCACAAGTTGTTGCTGGGATCCTCTTTCCACTCCTCCATAATGATATAATGGAGCCGATGGATTTTAGACACATGGCGCTTCTCCACTTTCCGCTTGAGGACGCCCCACAGGTGTTCAATAGGGTTCAGATCTGGAGACATACCTTCAGCTTCCTGAGCAAGGCAGTTGTCATCTTGGGGGTGTGTTTGGGGTCGTTATCTTGCCATTCGGCCCAGTTTCTGGAGGGAGGGCATCATGTTCTGCTTCAGAATGTCGCAGTACATGTTGGAATCCATGTTTCCCTCAATGAAGCACAGCTACCCAGTACCAGCAGCACTCATGCAGCCCCAGACCATGATGCTACCACTACCATGCTTGACTGTAGGCAAGATACAATTGTCTTGGTACTCCTCACCAGGGCGTCACCACACATGCTGGACACCATCTGAGCCAAACAAGTTTATCTTAGTCTCATCAGACCACAGGACATGGTTCCAGTAATTCATGCTCTTGGACAGGTTGCTTTCAGCAAACTGTTTGCGGGCTGTCTTGTGAGCCAGATTCAGAAAAGGCTTCCTTCTGGGACGACGGCCATGAAAACCGACTTGTTGCAGTGTGCGGTGTATGGTCTGAGCACTAACAAGAATCAGAATCAGAATCAGAATCAGAATCAGAAAGAGCTTTATTGCCAAGTATGCTTGCGCATACGAGGAATTTGTCTTGGTGACAGTAGCTTCCAGTACACATACAATATAAAGTGACAAGACAAGTAACATAGGTATAAATAAAAAATAGAAAAAAATAAAAATAAAATAAAAATAAAAAGATTATAAATTATAAATATATATAAAGTTATAAGGTGCTATAATGAAATGTCTGAGGGAAGTATTGCACATGTTTGTTCCACAGTAGCGGAACATTTAAGTGTTCATGAGGTAGATGGCCTGGGGAAAGAAACTTTTCCTGTGTCTGGTTGTTTTTGTGCTCGGTGCTCTGTAGCGTCGACCAGACGGTAACAGTTCAAACAGAAAGTGTGCTGGGTGTGACGGGTCCAGAGTGATTTTGCGAGCCCTTTTACTCACTCTGGATGAGTGCAGTACTTTGAGTGTGGGAAGGGTAGTGCCAGTGATTCGCTCAGCAGTCCGAACTATCCGCTGTAGTCTACGGAGGTCGGTTTTGGTAGCAGAGCCGAACCAGACGGTGATGGAAGTGCAGAGGATGGACTGGATGACAGCTGAGTAGAACTGTACGAGCAGCTCCTGTGGCAGGTTGAATTTCCTCAGCTGACGCAGGAAGTACAGTCTCTGTTGGGCTTTCTTCACAATAGAGTCTATGTGAGTGTCCCACTTCAGATCCTGAGAGATGGTGGTGCCCAGGAACCTGAATGACTCTACTGCAGTCACAGTGCTGTCCATGATGGTGAGTGAAGGGAGTGCAGGGGGGTTTCTCCTGAAGTCCACGATCATCTCCACTGTTTTGAGCGTGTTCAGCTCCAGGTTGTTATAACTGCACCAAAGAGCCAGCTGCTCCACCTCCTGTCTGTACGCAGACTCGTCACCGTTCCGGATGAGTCCGATAACAGTAGTGTCGTCCGCAAACTTCAGGAGCTTGACAGAGGTGTCTTTAGAGGTGCAGTCATTTGTGTACAGGGAGAAGAGCAGTGGTGAGAGAACACATCCCTGTGGAGCACCGGTGCTGATGGTGCGGCTGTCGGACGTGATTTTGCCCATTCTGACTAGCTGTTGTCTGTCTGTCAGAAAGCTGGTGATCCATTGACAGATGGAGCTAGGGACAGAGAGCTGGGTCAGTTTGGTCTGGAGCAGTGATGGGACGATGGTGTTGAAGGCAGAACTAAAGTCCACGAACAGAATCCTTGCATAGGTCCCTGGTTTGTCCAGATGTTGTAGGGTGTAATGCAGTCCCATATTGACCACATCATCCACAGACCGGTTTGCTCTGTAGGCAAACTGCAGGGGGTCCAGCAAGGGTCCAGTGATGTCCTTCAGATATGCTAACACCAGTCTTTCGAGTGACTTCATGGCCACAGATGTTAAGGCAACAGGTCTGTAGTCATTGAGTCCTGTGATCTTTGGTTTCTTCGGGATTGGGATGATGGTGGAGCGTTTAAAGCAGAAAGGGACTTTGCACTGCTCCAGTGATCTGTTGAAGATCAGTGAGAAGATAGAGGCCAGCTGGTCAGCACAGGTTTTCAGACAGGCTGGTGAAACACCGTCTGGGCCTGGTGCTTTCCTTCTCTTCTGTTTCCTGAAGATCTGACGCACATTATCCTCACTGATCTGAAGTGCAGGGGGGGAGGGGAGGGGGATGGCTGGAGGTGTTGATGGCTGTGTAGAGAGATGGTCAGGGCGGGTATGGGGTGTCTGATCGGGGGTCTCAAATCTACAGTAAAAGACATTCAGCTCGTTCGCAAGATGCTTATTGCTGTCGATGCTGGGGGATGGTGTATTGTAGTTGGTAATGTCTTTCAGGCCTTTCCACACTGATGCAGGGTCGTTGGAGGAAAACTGGTTTTCCAGCTTTTTGGCATAGCTCTTCTTAGCCACTTCAATCTCCTTTGTCAATGTGTTCCTGGCCTGATTATACAAGATCCTATCCCCACTCCTGTAGGCATCTTCTTTGACCTGACGAAGCTGTCTGAGTTTTGGTGTGAACCATGGTTTATCATTGTTGAATGATAAGTAAGTCCTGGTAGGGATGCATAAATCCTCACAGAAACTGATGTATGATGTTACAGTCTCTGTGAGCTCGTCCAGATCGCTGGCAGCAGCTTCAAAAACACTCCAGTCAGTGCATTCAAAACAGGCTTGTAAGACCTGCTCTGTGTCGTTGGTCCATCTCTTTACAGTCCTTATTACTGGCTTAGCAGTTTTAAGTTTTTGCCTGTAAGTTGGTAGAAGATGAACCAGGCAGTGATCGGAAAGTCCTAGAGCTGCTCTGGCGACGGAGCGATATGCATCCTTTGTTGTGGTGTAGCAATGGTCCAAAATATTATTGTCTCTGGTGGGGCATGTAATGTGCTGTTTGAATTTAGGCAGTTCACGTGTGAGTTTTGCCTGATTAAAGTCTCCGAGAATGATAAGAACAGAGTCCGGGTGTTGTTGTTCTGTTTCTGTGATCAGATCAGCCAGCTGTTGCAGCGCCGTACTCACGTGTGCTTGCGGTGGAATGTAAACACTGATGAGAACGAGCGAGGAAAACTCCCGCGGCGAGTAGAACGGCTTACAGTTAATGAAAAGCACTTCCACATCAGGACAGCACATCTTCCTTAACACAGTTACATCAGTACACCACCTTCTGTTGATGTAAAAGCATGTCCCACCACCGCGCGTTTTCCCCGTTGACTCCATATCGCGATCCGCTCTGAACAGCTGAAAGTCCGGTAGATGTAACGCGCTGTCCGGAATGGCTTCGTTCAGCCAGGTTTCCGTGAAACACAGAGCAGCAGAGTTGGTAAAGTCCTTGTTTTTGCGTGAGAGCAGAAGTAGTTTGTCCATTTTGTTAGGGAGAGAGCGGACATTCGCCAGATGGATGCTAGGCAGCGCCGTTCTGAATCCGCGCTGCCTGAGCTTAACGAGTGTGCCGGCTCGCTTCCCACGCCTGCGCGTCTTATACTGTTTCCACAGTGCAGCGGCACAACCGACGACAATGTTCCGCAAAACGCCAGAAGAATCAAAAACTGGTTGGTGATCAGTTGGTGTGCACTGCCGAATGTTCAGCAGTTCGTCCCTGGTATAACTGATAGCGAATGACAAACATAAAACAGGACAAACTAACAAAAACAGTGTAACAACTGGAGAGCTCAACACCGAGGCAGCCATCCGCGGCGCCATCTTGGATCTGGGAACAAGCTGACCTACCGCTTCTGCAACCTCTAAAGCATTGCTGGCAGCACTCATGCGTCTGTTTTTTGAAGCCAGCTTCTGCACCTGACGCACAGCACGGGGACTCAACTTCTTTGATTGACCCTTGCAAGGCCTGTTCCAAGTCGAACCCGTCTTGTAAAACCTCTGTATGACCCTGGCCAGAATTCTAACTCAGTTTCAGGGTGTTACCAATCTTCTTATAGCCTAGGTCAACTTTGTGGAGAGCAACGATTCTAATTCTCAAATCCTTACAGAGTTCTTTACCATGAGGTGCCATGTTGAACATCCAGTGGTCAGTATGAGAGAATTGTACTCAAAGCACAAATTTTAACGGCTCTAATACAATATACACACATTTTTATGGTCCTTTCAAGCAGACAAAAACATGAAAAGGATGAATAGGACATGTGGCTTTGCATGGTGTCACGAATCCGGTCTGTTGCCTTCCGCCCGATAACCACCAGAGATCGCTTCTCCATCATATTGACTCTCACACCACACAACACACTGGACTGCATTTCCCATCATCCATTGCACGGACGACACACACAGCTGATTACACTAATCACGCTCACAGCTGAGAACTATCTCACAATCACTGTCATCCAATCACACACTCTTTATAAGCCTTGGACTTTCTCTCTGTGATCGCCGAGTATTGTATAGCGGCAGCGCATATCCTAGTGATAGCTACTCTACGGAGCACACTCGTTGTTTTAAGTCTTGCCTGGCCTGTTTTCTTGTGTTTTGATATCTGCCTGTGTTTCCAGGATTAACCCTTTGCCTTGCCCTTCGGACTCTGTTTGCCCCTCGTTTGGATCCTTGCTTGTGTACCTGGATTATCTCTCTGCCTTGCCCTGTTGGATATTGTTCACCGATCGTAGACCCACGCTTGCCCTAGGATCTCTCTTGTGTCTTGCCCGTACCATACCTGTTTACCGTTATCTGACCCTTGCCTGTTTACTATGTTTATAAATAAAAGCTTGCACATGGATCCGCACGCCTCACGTCTTGTTCGCCCCGTTACACATGGTTAAACGACACACAGCTATTATCACTTAGGGTGTACTCACTTTTGTTGCCAGCTATTTTGACAATAATGGCTGTATGTTGAGTTATTTTCAGAGGACAGTAAATATATACTGCTATACAAGCAGCACACTGACTACTCTAAAATATATCCAAGTTTAATTTCTATAGTATTGTCCCTTGAGAAGAAATACTAAAATGTTTGCTGAAATATGAGGGGTGTAGCTAAAAAAACAGCTAATACTGATTAATCGTGTTTTGTGTTGTACCACATTCATTCTTCATAATTAGTGGTATTGTAACTGTGTGGTCATCACTCTGCAATTACACTAATACAACTTGTTTTAGTACTACACACTTTTTTATTGCATTATTTCTAAATCTGCCAGTCCTTTTCTTTTTAAACACTGGGTCACTGAAGTTGTAAAAACATGCATTTCTGAGTGGAAAAGAATATTCAATGACGAAAAATATATGAGAATCTTACCCACTGATTGATTGATTGATTGATTGATTGATTGGGATTTGTGACATAAGCACAAATTAAATATTTAAATGATGTTTAAATGATGTTAAATGATTACAAAAACAACATAAAAGAGGTAATAAAGGTTGGTAATATTGTGTGTGCAGGTCCTGAATCCATTCCCCCTCTTTCCTTCTACTTTCCTGTCCAATCTCCAGATAATCAGGGCAAAAAAGCCATTTTGGTTTCATGTTGACTTCAAGGGTGGAGGTAAAGTGGCATTACAGGAGGTGAAGTGTCATTAACAGTGCTCTGGATGTGGGAGACTCAGACTGATAAGTACAGCTAAGAGAGGCTGAAGAGGGACATGAACGAGTCTCTCACTCACCAACACGGCCAGCAGGATGGGAGAGCGAATAATCCACCAGTACTCCATGTGAATATTCTGCATCCAGCATCTGATCAACAACGAGAGATCAAATACATCACAGTAAATGAGCAAATGAGGCCTACTTGTGTTCATCAAATATACTCAACACACACAAAATCATCTCTTATAATGAACATTTACTGGACTGAGGCAACTTAGGTTTACTTGATTATACATATTTTCTAAGAAAAAAAAAATCATGTTAACGTGTGTATCAAATATGATACATCAGGCTTTTGAGGATTATTTATAAATCTTTTGTCTGAAGTTTCAATAAACTGTTCCATTAAAAAAAAAAAAAAAAGGGGGGGAAATATGTCAGACTTTACGGGGTTGATATAGTCTAAATGTATAACGTTTTATGTTACACTTTATTTTAAGGTGTCATTATTACAGTGTAATTACACAAATAAGTACTGAATAATATTAATTAAAGGCACACTTTGCAACTTTTTTGTTCAAAATTAACACTATTTAAATCCTTCTTTCAAAATGTGTGTTTTTGTGTGTGTGTGCCTTACCATGATTCACTATGGTAAGCCTATTATATATGTTTATATTTTAGACCTAGCGGGAAGGTTTTCATGGGAAACTGTGTACATGCGTCACTCGTCCGTGTGTGTCTCGTCATATCCGTATATAGACAAAAGTTATGGCTACTTTGACAAGTATTTGGTGTGGGAGTGATTAGTTGTCATAATGAGCGAGAGAGTTTACATACATGGAGTAGCTAAATCTCCAACCCCCGGGGAATCCCCAGTTTTAAAAAACATTGGTGAATAGAGGAAAGTCTGCTAGCAAAAAAAAAAAAAGAACGTGAGAGAGGTTCTGGCAGACAGTTTGATTTAGGGTTTGTTGCTTAAAATGATGCATAATTTACTCTTATTGCTCTATAAGTACATGTAATGTGTAACAAGGACACTGTAAAATACCAGGTTTTAATATAGCCAGAATTAAAAGTACATTTAATGCCACTGAAGAAAATATTATCTAGAAAGGAATACCAGCTTACTTTTTACTGGATACTGTACATGCACTGTATGATGCTTAATATTTAAAAAGCTAGTAAAAACACAGCCCATTATTTACTGTGCTAATTTGTTGTCATATGACTCCATCGTGCATATTTGTTTTAATTCAGTAAATCAGTGAGACCATTAAGTTATCACTTTAATGTAAATCCATTTTGATTGTTTTTACACTCCAATTTTGTGTATTTTGTGTATTTATTTTTTGCCACTTCTATTAAATAATGCAACAAGATGTTTACAGTTGTGGCTCATATTACTTCTGGTTCATTCATCACACTAGAAATTTAATCATTGTGTTATATTGCATACTGCATATTTTGACAAATACAGTTTCAATGCATACCGGAAATCTGCAAACTGAAAATGCAGCATTATTTCAGTATCTGGAGTGATAGTGTGCAAAAAACGTGACAGACGACATGCTGTCTGGTGAGAGTGGAAATGATGTGCAGCTTATCAACAGGAAAGAGTGATTCTTTTATCTTCCCAATACAGCAGGATGGACGGGGTGATGAGTGTGAGAGAGTATGAACCTTTCCTCAACCCCAGCAGAGCATGACACATTCAAGATATACAACCTACATGGCTTATATCAGTCACTGTGCCTGCTGGTGAGGTATAGGAAAGTGAATAAAAAACACTTAACTGAATGTTTATTGCAATTAAAAGGAAATATATTATATTTTAAATGTATTAAATCCAATTAGCTGAACTTTAAAGGGTTTTTGGACCCACTTAAGTAGGACTTGAGTACATCTATGTAATTTCAAAATTAACTTAAAGTTTACTGCTGAATGTACTGACAAGCATTTATAGTAGACTAAAATATACTATATTCTATTGAAACTTGCATGTCATGTATTTAAATATATCTGTAACTACACATTTGTAATGATGAAGGTGCAATTTATATTTAACTTATATTAACTTTAAAGCCAGTGATTATAGTTTATAAAGTCATAAATATGGATATTTTTCACACAAAAAATAAATAAATAAATGCATCGCTTCACTTCAGAAGGCCTTTATTAACCCCCTGGAGCCGTATGGATTACTTTTATGATGGATGGATACGCTTTTTTGGGCTTCAAAAACTGCAAAGTGCATTTAAATTTCATATTTGAAATCGCCAATGAAATCTGACAACAACTGACTCATAAATTTAGTTTCTAAACGCTCAAATCATGACAACAAAAACAAACAAAAAATTTTTTCATGCTGGATCAGCCAATGCACATGTGCGCGTCTCAGAACACTGACTGTTTCTATAGCAAAAGGATATTCTAACGGCAGCTGCAGTGACGCAATGACTTTACTAATCAGCGATTGGCTCTTTTATTTCGAAGGCGGGTCTTATTCCGCCATTTTGTGCGTTAGACTTTCTCCCATTCATAGTAATACGTGTGCGTGCACCATCTTTGTATATCTAAAGTTTTTGGTTCTACTTACATTTGATGTATAGCAATGTAACTTATGGGGATTATGTAATGCAGTCAGGTTTTAAAATATGGATGAAATAGATACTATTATACAGTACAGGCCAAAAGTTTTGACACATTACTATTTTTAATGATTTTGAAAGAAATTTCTTCTGCTCATCAAGCCTGCATTTATTTGATCAAAAATACAGAATTTTTTTTAATATTGTGATATATTATTACAATTTAAAATAATTGGTTTTCAATTTATTATACTTTAAATTATCATTTATTTCTGTGATGCAAAGCTGAATTTTCAAGATCATTACTCCAGTCTATCACATGATCCTTTAGAAATCATTCTTATATGATGATTCATTATCAAAGTTGGAAACAGTTCTGCTGCTTAATATTTTTTCATAACCTGTGATACTTTTTTAGGATACTTTGATGAAAAAAAAGAAAAAGAAAAAAAGAAGCAAATGTTTTAAAAATAGAAATCTTTTGTAACAACAATATACACTACTCGTCAGTAATTTGGAGTCAATAATTTGTTTTTTTTTTTTTTGAAATAAATCAATACTTTTATTCAGCAAGGATGTGTTAAATTGATTAAAAAAAAAGTGATAGTAAAGAAGATTTATATTATTAGAAAATATTTTTTTATTTTGAATAAATGCAGTTCTTTTTAACCTTTTATTAATCAAAAATATTAGGCAGCAGAACTGTTTCCAACACTCATAATAAATCAGAATATTAGAATGATTTCTAAAGGATCATGTGATAGACTGGATGTCACATGTGACACTGAAGACTGGAGAAATGATCCTGAAAATTCAGCTTTGCATCAGAAAATAAATGATAATTTAAAGTATAATAAATTGAAAACTAATTATTTTAAATTGTAATAATATATCACAATATTACTTTTTTTTTTTCTGTATTTTTGATCAAATAAATGCAGGCTTGATGAGCAGAAGAAACTTCTTTCAAAAACATTACAAATAGTAATGTGTCCAAACTTTTGGCCTGTACTGTATACAGTATGTAACATCAACAGACCCAAAGGGTCATTAATATAAATGTACATCTTGAAAGCCCTTTCAAGAATAGCAGCGGCTAAATGAATGATTTAGAGTACAATATTGTACAACGCACTGTGCAAATTTAAGGACAATGCAATGCGTTGGCTGCTACAGGCACAACCCAAAAGACTGGAGTGGATGTTGCAGGTACATAAAAGTGCTCAATACTCATCTATCATATAGAAGCTGAATCTCTGCATAGCATCAGAGCTTTTGACATCTGGATTAAAGGTAGCTTGTGTTCACAATTTATGTATTTGATTTGTTATAAAACAAACGCTACAGTGACAGAGTACTGATGTCTGCCAACTCTCCAACCGCAAAAACACACTGACTGCTCCACGAGCGCTGGCTTTCATCAGTCTGCCCCGACGCAAACACACTCATCCCATGTGGCTCCAGAGAACTTACTCTTCATTCTCGTACCAGTACTTCACAATCACCCACGGCAGCACGACTATCAGAGGGGCGCCTGAGGGAGAAAGAGAGAGAGAGAGCTTGTGAGATGAGGCATAAACCATCTGCCATGCTCTGTATGAGGAAACTCTTCAACCCTGTTAATGAGGTCACGCCGTAAAAGCTTTGAACCTCTCACCCCAGCCAATGCACAGGTAGATGCCGAATAAATTTCTCTCTGTCAAGACTGTGACGACCAGAAGGCTGTGGAGGTAGATGCCCTCCACCAGCAGCCAGTAGCTGTTAGCAAGTATGCTGTATTGCATCATCACCACAGCAACTCTGCAGCCGACCGCCGTCTGAAACACATACACGTTGACGTGTTTTTGGGTCACTGAAAGCTTTAGGCTCAATTTTAACCTGCCGCCTCTATTCAGTAAACAGGTATTTAAGCTTTATCTATACAAACATGCATTTCAAGGAATATTCCCGGTCATTCCTGGTCATGGACGGCATTTTAGCATGGAAAATGATTTACACTAAAGAGTTTAAAAGCAGAAAGCAGAAGCTGTTTATTAAAGCACTTCCATGAAATCTTCATTACATTAAATGTACAGTATATACTGCATGTTAACATTAGTTCACACAATAGATATCACAAACTAACAACGAACAAATATTTTACAGACAATTTCCATGTTTGTTATATAGTGTTTCATTTTTACCAAGAATAATGTTCTATATGCGGAATGTAGGTAAAATATTAATAATAATTCTTCCGTTAGTTTTAGGGACACTAATTCTAACAAATTGCATTAAATCTATCCTTTAAAAGTAGAATGGTGCTTTTAATACTTTTTTCTATAAAATATCCGACAGGAAAAGAAAGTTCCCCTAATTGAAGAATTCCCAACATGCCGTCCATAGACATTAAATTGTAAATAACCCTGAATATTTCTTTAAAGTAAGTACAGTTGAGGATAGCATTATTGATACCCCTGGTAAATATGAACGAAGATGGCTGTAAAAAAAAATCTGCATTGTTTATCCTTTTGATCTTTAAAAAAATAAGAACATAAAACATATTCGCAACAATCTAACCTTTCATTGAAGTAAAAGAATTGAAAGCGGGGGGAAAATCACATTATGAAATAAATGTTTTTTTTTTCTTTCTCCAAAACACCTTGGTCACAATTATTGCCACCCTTTATCAGTAAAATATCTCTTAAGTATATTCCCATTAATATTGACATTTTTAACACACCAGGGTGACTAGGAACATGAAATTGTCCAGCCATAACTTCCTGTTCCACCGGAGTATAAATATGAGGAAACACAAAGGCTAAGTTCCCTTAATCATCCATCACAATGAGTAAAACCAAAGAATATAGTTCTGATGTGCTAAAAAAAGATTGTTGAACTTCACAGAATAGTAAGAAAATAGATAAAGCATTAAAAAATCCCATTTCTTCCATCAAAATCAACACAAAAATGTGTCACTGAGCACAAAATGAAGCTTCTGCTATGACCATCCCAGTCCGCTGACCTGAACCCTAGAGAAAACTGAAGAGAAGAAGCACCAACATGGATCTGGGAATCTGAAGGATCTGGAGAGATTCTGTATGGAGGAATGGTCTCTGGTCTCTTGTCAGGTGTTCTCCAAACTCATCAGGCATTATAGGAGAAGACTCAGAGCTGTTATCTTGGCAAAAGGAGGTTGCAAAAAGTATTTAATAAAAGGGTGCCAATAATTATGGTCAACGTGTTTTGGAGAAAAACATTTATTTCATAATGTGATTTTCCCCCCACTTTAAATTTTTTTTACTTCAATGAAAGGTTAGATTTTTGCCATTTTTTTGAAAGAAAGATCAAAAGGATAAACAATGCAGATTTAGTTTTTTACAGCCATCTTTGATGATATTTACCAGGGGTGCCAATCATTCTGACCACAACTGTCCAATAGGCATAGGACTATTTAAAATATCCATGAATCCATAGATATACACTACTGTTCAAAGGTTTGGGTTAGTATTTTTTATTTATGAAATGTATACTTTTATTTAACGAGGATGCATTACATTTTCAAGACTTTCATCTTTCATGATACTTAATTAGATGTTAATTCCAATTCAAAGGAAAATGTATTTTAGTTTAAATTTATATTAGTAAACTTTTAGTATAAATTTATAGTGCTTTTTGAGCTTTATATTCAATAAAGAATCCTGAAGAAATGTACCACGGTTTTCACAACAATATAAAGCACCACAACTGTTTTCAACACTGATAATAATCAGAAATGTTTCTTGAGCATCAAATCAGCATATTAGAATGATTTCTGAATCATGTGACACTGAAGACTGGAGTAACCGTCACTGGAATAAATTACATTTTAAACTTTATTCAAATAAAAAATGGTTATTTGAAATTGTAATTTGAAATGCTTCGTCAGCAGAAGAGACTAAAACATTGAAAAATGTTTGAACGGCAGTGTATTATTATCATTTCATAACAAATCATAAAGAAAGACAGCAGGTTATTGGACCTCGTTTTTAACCATCCACTCCACCTCCAGTTCAGTGGTGATGTCCTGACCAACATGGAAGGTATCAGGCCTTTCCAACATGGCATCTTTGATGAGGATAGAAGAGGCTCGCAGGATAAAGGAGGCAAACAAGTTCATGTGGATGTTGTTTCTCATGCAGTGCAGCTTCCTGCAGGGTCCAAAGAGCAATGATTGAACAGTCAGAAAGCTGTTCATTGTTCACACAAAGAAAACCAACTCCTTAACCATAAACGCTTTCAAAGATCCAAAAACTGATGCAAAAACACGTTTTCAATTTAAAATGTAAGCAGAAGGAAAAGATGACTTGAATGTTACCTAAAGGCCACAAGTATGCCCAACGCCAGCACCAGCGCCCCGAGAGACAGAGAATATCCAACGGTGTACATGGTCCGAAACTGACTGAGGATCCGTCCGTAATGTTGCTGCACGCAGACATACAAATACATTTGATCAGACAATGACGCAAATGCACACAAATTATTAATATCCAATAGTCTCTAAAGCAACTTCTAATGTAATACTTTGATGTGCTTTTATATTAGGAGCATGCAGGTTAAATTCTTTGATAATATGTCTACGTTTATACAGTAAATGATCGCAGTTCACACAGCATCTGAATTCAGTCGTCAGATCTGTATTTGAGTCTATAATATGGCTACGTTCACACACAGTTCAGTTATTTACGAGAGTTTCAATCACATTCTATAACCGAACTCAGAGGACTCAAAGCCGCAATGTGTGAATGGAACCGGACTGGGGTGTGAATGGAACCGGACTGGGGTGCGTTTCCCAAAAGCATCGTTAGCCAACTATGTTTGCAAGTTTCGTCATTATCAGCATAGTTCAACGAGTCGGTGTTTCCCGAAACCATCGTTCTAACGAACATTCGCAAACAGCATCGCAAACTTGCGTGGTTGGATCTACAACTCTCGACTTGTGGTTAGAAGCAGAGTTTCTGGTTTGCATGACACGTGGACTCAATATATCCTTATCTTAAGCAAAATAAGCAAGCTGACATTCAGTACAACCTGTGTCTTTTATTTAGAATACATAAAAATATAATTTACGTCTTTTAGTTTGTCAAGAGTTTTAAAGCGTCGTTTTTGAAGACTGCGCATGTGTGAACGTGCTCTACTATATAAGAACGAGCCTATGACTGAATCTGGAAATAAAGCAAAATAACTGAGAAAAATGAGAAATAGTCCTCAGATGCCATGTCTGTAATTTATAGCAAAACATCTAGCGTTAATTCAATCTCAAACAGATTCATTAAAAGAAGTTATTACTCCACCACGTTGCGTGACGTCATAAACCAACGTGGTTGAACGATCACTTTGTGACAATACGGTTTCGGGAAACAGTCGTGCCTAGCAAGTTGATTTCTTTAACGATGCATCGTACTATGGTAGTGAAGCAGCGAGTTACGTCATTGTTAACGCACCCCTCGACAACCAGTTAGTGACTAAATTGAAAAAGACATTTTGGTAACACTTTACAATAAGGTTTCATTTGTTTACATTTGTTAACTACATTAGTTAACCACTGTAAAAAGCGATCAGTTGACTTAACTAAAAAAAATAAAAAAAAGTGAGGAAACCCGTTGCCTTAAAATGAAGTAATAAACTTCATGCGTAATAAAAAAAATAAATAAAAAAAAAGTTATGTGCACTTGACAATTCCATATAACTTAATTTTTTCAATTACACATAAAAGTTTATTTGCTTTATAATTTTAAGCCAACGGGTTTCCTTACTTATTTTAAGTCGTCAACTGATCACTTTTAATGAAAAATAATAAAGAATTATTAATCTTAGTTAAATGTTAATTTCAACATTAACTAATGCATTGTTAAAATCTGAAGTTGTATCTGTTAATATTATTTAATTGACCTGAGCTGACATGAACAGTATTTTGTTCATATAAATACTATAACAAATTATTATTAATTGTTAGTTAATGCATTTAAAGTGTTACCAACATTGTTTTTTAAGACACGAACTGTGTACAACTAAACTGCATTAAGGATGAAATACATTACATGTCATTTTAGCTCAAACTTTTACACTGATCTGCAGTCGGGTTGAATTGATACTAGTTGCAACCAGTCAGAGCCAGTCTGCAGATTTTGACAGATTTCTGACACATGTCTGATATCTTGTGCCGACTTTAGAGGGGAATATGTTTTAAGATTTTAAAAGTTGTTTAGTGTATTCCCACCTTTAGTGGTGCAGAATTGAGCATAAATGATCTTAAAAATGTTTAAGATCTTATAGATATTTATAATAACAATCACTTATTTCTCACATACCATGTTGATTTGCGTGGGGTCACGTGACAGACATTCGCTGGCATTCCTCTGCTTGCTATACTGTCCGTCTGCATCACACTCCAGATACACGAGCCCATGTCGAACTGACACACAAGCACATTCACAGATGGAGTGGTCACACAGGGTGCATAAGAGAATACTCCATATGGAGAAATGTGTTCAAATAGTGGAAGAAGATGAGCTAAGCTAAAAGAAGTGCATTATGTAAACTGCAGCCACAAATAATACATTTTTTACAGTCTTTTAATCATTGAAATTGCAACAAATGATGTTTTATAAACAAAGTTCGGGAGGAGCACGTTCAAATAATCAATCCAATCTACTCGTCATCAAACAATTATGTCTACCCTAATCAGCATGACAAGAAGTATATATATATACACACTGTCAACTCACCTAATATTCCTTGACAGTTTTCCAGCATCCCTCCACCACCCCGACTCCTCACTCTTGGCTTAATCTTTTACAGCCAGGAATACGGGGGGAGTACTCTGGGTTCGGGCCGAATACCGAGCCCGGAGCCCTCTCCTCGGACAGCACGCCAAATACGCATTTATTCTATCTAACTTATTTGTAAGTGTGAACTAGTGAATCATATTTAATGTCAAGCTTGAACAAGTGTAAATAGATCTTAAGTTTGATTTATGCTTTTTGCAATCTGAAAACAGTTTATGTTTTCTACCCCCGAGAAAGTTTTCTACCCCCCCCCCCACACCAATTGTTGCAATGTAAATAACGCTTTATAGTCCTATAATAAATAAATGTAAATGTTATATTTACAGTACCTTCCTTGTGCCAGGGCAGGTACCAGGGACAAGCCACACTCACTGTAGTATTGGGCAAAGCATCCGGCCAGCAGGCATACTTATCAAACGTTCGGTTGCACACGACACCTGGAAAAAAAAACATTGATGTTAAAGTCTGCTAGTCTTTGCTTGTTGTGCTGGACATAATCTGTATGTGACATGACTCCTAATCTGAGGGCTCAGCAGTGTTTTCTAACACACATACCTTAACAGCACTGTGCACTTTTATCATCGCTGGACTATGATCCAAGCCTTATGGAAGGACAATAACAAATCACCTGTCATTGGCGGTTCTCTGCTGATATTTTGAAAACATTCATCTCGGTACTTCATCCATCTTGCCATCAAAGTTTTGAGGGATACGGCAGATGACACCTGTAAGATCCAATTAGTGAATTTATTTTTCTATAAAACATAAAAGAAATTAGCTAGCAGAATTTCAAGGCTGTATGTTGTAATACAGTGAAAGTAGATGGTGAAGCTTTTGTGTTGTGTTGGTTTAGATGGAGTGTTAAAAAATAACCATAAAACACAGTAACCGCTGAACTTCTGCAAGCTGGGATTCATTAATGAACCTGTGTGATGGTATATTATTTTGTTTTATTTCCTCACATGAATATGCTGAATTAATGCCTAATCTAATCTTTAGTGAGTTGCATAACGCTCAGACTCTTAGCCAACTTGAAAAAGAGCTGAAAGGTGCATGTTGCATTTCTATTTGTTTTCTGCTTTTTAAGACATAACTGACTAAAGGTTTACACAAAATTAATTATCCCAAAAAAGTAGTTGCAGCACACAAATAAAAAAGGTAGAAATAAAAAACATTAAATTTCAGTTTGAGTAAATCTACTTAGGGTTCAGAGTATTTATTTTTTCCCACATTAATTTCCCATGTCTAGTACAATTATGTGGTGAACTATGACAACATGCCCCATAGGTGGGGCACACTGTAACATGACCATATGACAGCTTAAAATGCTATCTGATCTAATCAAAAAATATAGAAGACAAACTAAAATATTTTCTCAATAAAGTACAATTATTAACTTTTTCATATAAAATAATGCCATTTTTTAATAAAAAAAATTTTTTTTTGTGAGTTTGACAACGAACACACAGCAATACAATATAGTTCAAAACATAATAATAATTAATAATTTCTGAACATTGACTCTTAGGGCCCTATCTTGCACCCAGCGCAAGTGACTTTGTACACCGACGCATGTATCATTCCTATTTTGCACCCGCGCAAAGCAGACTTTTCCCTCCACAGAAGCACGTCGGTAAGTTAGGAAATACACTTGCGCTCCCGGGGGCGGTTCAGCACAAAGAGGAGGCGTGTTCCGGCGCAAACGTTCCCTCATACTATTTTGCAGGTTTAGAAAACAATTGCGCCACTAACCAGGAAAAAATTGTTTAAAGTCAGTGGCGCGTTGCGCATGTTATTCATATGCTATTTTAAGGGCGCATGCTTGGCCATAATCAATGTAGCGTGTGCACAACGCGCATACACTTTGATTCTCTCATCTACACAGAAGCAGCAGTTTTCATTTTTGCAAATCATACATTATTACGATAGATAGATAGATAGATAGATAGATAGATAGATAGATAGATAGATAGATAGATAGATAGATAGATAGATAGATAGATAGATAGATAGATAGATAGATAGATAGATAGATAGATAGATAGACAATTTATTATAAAAGCATACATCTAGCTTACACATTTACCCAAATTATCATACGCCTGTTTAACCGAAGTTCATTTGGGTGGGTTTCTCCATTTCAATATAACTTCTCTCTTTTACGGCCGTGACGAGAACGTCGGTCTCCTCGGCTGTGAACCGCTCCTGGCGTGTTATAATAGCAATCCGCCGTTATAATAGCAATCCGCTATGGAAAAAGCGCTCCTGCTCTTAAAGGGAATGTGAGATGACGCTCTGATTGGTTTATTTCACGTTACGCCCAAACCACACCTATGAATAATGAAGCTACTTCAGACCAACCCCTTTTAGATTTGCGCCTGGCGCAAGAGTCATTTACCCCGCCGGGAAAATAGCAACAGCGCCGAGACCCGCCCACAAAGTTACTTGTGCTTTGCGCTTGACACTTGCGTTTCAGATCGTTAAAATAGGGCCCTTAGTCTTTATTCACCTTTTTCTCATGTTTTCTCAACAGAATTCATAAAAGTATAGAATAGAATAGAATAGAATAGAATAGAATAGAATAGAATAGAATAGAATAGAATACAATAGAATAGAATAGTTTAGTTCTAATAGGGGCACATTGTAACACAGTTTTATAATGTTCCCCATCTGTGCAACATGAGATTTAAACCTCGCTAGTGTCTTCTGCTAGTTAGCGAAGCATTAAAGAACCATATCAACTGTTAAATAACATATTGGAGATTAAAATAATATCAGATTTGTCTAATTTAAAATAAACACAAAAAATAGAGATGAAAAATTAACACAAGTAAGAAATGTACTTTTGCTATGGTTAAATAAATATTCAGTGATATCTTCTATAGATTTCTGAATTTTGTCGCTATTTTTTTTCTATATAGTGTTGATATGGCAACTAGTAAATACACTAAGTTTCGTCATGCTAGCATGTGGAAGTAGCAAGGGTGTTACAGCCGGCCCCGCGTTAGTTTGTGCCCCGCTCTCCCCTACCTGATTATAATTTGAACGGTACTGTGATAGCTTGTTACTTTTAAAGTTACTAAATTGCAACTTTATAATTACAAATATATTTAAATACATGACATACAAGTTTCAATAGAAATGACATTAAAGTATATTTATATTTACAGTAAGTGGGTCAGCAAATTGCATTTAACATACATTTTAAGTACAACACATTTTTATTTAAGTGCACTTAACATTCAATTAGGTGTCTGAAAACATAACGTTCATTTTAAATATTCTCTTAAAGTATATTATTTTCATATTAAGTATGCTGAAGTGCTATACTTCTTTTTCACAAAAGGGCTAGTCAAGCCCCTGTTCGGGAGACAGGTTGGGTGACCAGATGTCCAGATAAAATCAGGACAGTCTCGATTATACTAGCCATGCCCCACGTCCTGATGGAGCTACAGGGCGACGTTTGTCCCGATAATTAGTGTTAGCTTTATTCTGATTGTATAAAAAAATGCTTTAAACTGAAATTGGTAACAGTATTATACAAAGAAGTATACAACCACTGATTCCTCTTCAGAATACTGAGAGCTGCGTAACAAACATGCAGTGAGTAACTGCACAAATGACGGAATAATTTTTTCACGGTCATCTGGTCACTTTAACCCTCTGATGGTCTATATTTATGTCTACACTCGTGTTTTTTGGGGTCTCCAGAGACCCCAGACAATAACATTTAATTTTGTAACAAGATAATAGTTTTTTTTTTTTTACAAATGTAATTTTATTCTGTTTGTTAATGTTTTTACTCAACATTTGTGCAGTTTTTGGAGAATTTATGATATCTTTTAAATTTCTATAAATAAATAAATAAATAAATATTTATTTAAATAAGCTTTTTACAAAAAAACAGCATATGATGTAAAATTCACTTTATAAAAGACCCAGATTTCTAACTTTCATTCATGGGGATAACATGGATCATTTTAAATGGTTTAATGTAACATTTATGCCCATTTTTTGGAAAATGCAGTTTTAAAATAAAAAAAATATCACTTTAACCACTAGATGGCCATAGAGCTCCACTATATGCTATTTGCTATTTGACTACCTGAAAGATATCTTTTCACAAGTTGGATTCAGTTGGATTCATATCTAAATATTATAAAATCACAATTATAACAAAAATAAAATATTTTTGTCAAAGTTTAGCATTTTTTTGCACTGAATTTAGCATTGTGGATGTTTTTTGCATTGGTGGAAGTGTGCCACTTTATTTGTGCCATTTCTGTCGATGTGTTCTGCGTTGTTTCTGATTTTGATGATGAATTTTGTATATTTTGATTGCGGGGTCTCCAGAGACCCCGAAGACCACGAGTGTCACAATTTTTGTCACGCTAACATAAAAACAGATATCATTCCAATTTAATTTTTTTTTTGTAGATCTAGAAAGTGTGAAGAGCCGTAGAAGGTTTCATACCATTTGGACAAAGGGAACATTTTTTTTAATTTGAGCAAAAGTCATTTGGGGTCAAAAAGACCCCGTAAACCATCAGAGGGTTAAGAGATGGCGAGAGAATAAAGAGAGGAGGGGGGATAATCTCTGACCTGGATGCAGGAGGAGAAACTGAGTAGGGTCAGAAGGAGGAATACTTGTGACATCCCTTAGTCCTGCTGCTGCTGGCACTGGGAGGGGAGCCGAGGGTCCAAAGGGATATGCTCACCTCATAGGAAGGCTTCAGCTGTCACCACACAACCTAAACCACAGACAGACAGACAAACAGACAGAGAGTCAGAGATCAACATGTTATCAAACAGCAAACCATGATCTGTGATATACAGTATACAACATACATTTAGTCTACTACAAATTGTGATTTTAAAAATACCTCATAAAGCAGAAAACTAGTGTACACACTATAAGTGAAAAATAAGGGTACGTTTACACGACACCGATGTACCAAAAAGAGAAAAGGTTTTCCTTTGTGTTTTTCGCATGCGTACGACAACGCTGTCAAAATTATCCCGTTCGCCAAGGATCCGCGAAATTGACTGAAAACCCTGTATTATTCATGCCAGGCCAGTAGTTGGCGATGTGACTGTACATAAACACTACGCATCTCTAGACTGAACACATAATATGCATGCGCATGATGTCACCGTTTTCACAAATTCGCATTTTCGTACTTTACACAGATGAAGAGACGAAGAACGGCCAAAACGCATAACATTTTTCAGTTTTTAGTTGAAAACAGTTTCGTGTTCAAGGCTCCATTTATTTGAACACTAATATTGTGAAATAATTTAAAATAACTGTTTCTATTTGAATATATTTTTAAAATGTAATTTATTCATGCGATCAAAGCTGAATTTCCAGCATCATTACTCCAGTCTTCAGTGTCACATGATCCTTCAGATCCTTCTGATATGATGATTCGATGCTCAAGCAACATTTCTGATTATTATCAGTGTTGAAAACAGTTGTGCTTCTTCATATTTTTGTGGAAATGTAATGTATGTTTTTACAGGATAAAAAAAAAAAAAAAAAATGTATGAAATGAAGTGATGAATATAGACAGCTAACAATATAAAATTATCATAACACAACATAATATTTAGCTAATTTTCCCCATCCTCCCAAAACAAGCCTGGGAACCAGAACTGATGTTGGCTCTTGAGTAATAATGCGAGAAGTGTGGGCCTCATTGGCTCCCTAAACTTATTTCACTGTTTGCTAAATGTAAGCAATCAGGATAGCATACAGAACAAAGAATGTTTGCAGTGCAATTAAGGCATGGACTACTGGTCTACAGTATAAAAACAACAGGCTCATTATCCCAGAGTGAAGAAGCCTCTGGGAAAAGGAAGGTCACAGACTGTTGACCATGTCACGGTCTTTGCTCCAAGCTCTTGCTTGCGTGATGAAGCAGATAGTTGTGGATAGGATACACTAACACTTACACTGCATTCAGCTCAATTACTAGCATGCTTTAGAGAGAGGTGATGTTAGAACTGAACATGATGGTAACAGATATGATCACAGTACAGATATAGACTCTAGTAAGCTGCCTACATACTATAGGCTGCAAATTAAATGGATAGTTTACCCAAAAATGATAATTATGTAATCATTTGCTCAACCTCATGTTGTTTCAAACCTGTATGACTTTTTTCTTCTGTTGAATATAAAATAATACATTTGTAACCAAACTGTTCTGGTAACCATTGACTTTGTATTGACAAAAAACACTGAGATATTTCTCACCATTTCTTCTTTTATGTTCCCCACAAAGAGTTGCTCTACTGTCTGTTTCAAGTATGATGCTGCCTTTGTAGTAAACAGCAAGGTACTGTAGCTCACTGATGTTGGCAACCCAAAGTGTAGTAACAGTTACTCACCTGGTTACTGATCCACATCCCACCCCTACTTCAGCTGTAGTCGGAGAACAGAACGAAATCTGAAACGTTTCTGCAAAAAACACCTTTACCATGGAAACATTTTTGGCTAAAACGTTTCAAATTCCATTCTGTTCCAGTCTGGGCAGGTTGGGACAGGCATGTCACTGAAATGATCTTTTGACCTTATTGTGGTTAATACACAAAAAATAACAAACAGCAGCACTAGCCAATAGCTCCAGGAATAAATTAAATAAAAAATTACATCAATTTGACATTTATCTTAAATTTTTTTTTATTGCATCCGATGGCAGTTGCTCTGCTATCAGATGGCACCTTCTGGAAATACACAATTTACACTCTGCAGAATGTTTTGAGTCAATTTATTATATATATAAGGCTGGAATTAAAATATATACTGATATGCATGGACAAATCATTTATAATAAATGCTGCAATATTCCATAAATGTAGGAATTGTTAAAGGGGTCATATGATGGTTCTAAAAAGAACATAATTTGGTGTATTTGGTTTAATGCAATGTGTTTACGCGGTTTTAGGTAAAACAAATAAAAATTATTATTATTTTACACATACTGTACATTACTGTATTGTTGCTCCTCTATGCCCCGCCTTTCTGAAACGAGTCGATTTTGACAAAGCTCATCGTTCTGAAAAGAGTGGTGTGCTCTGATTGGCTAGCGATCTAGTGCATTGTGATTGGCCCAAATCCCTTAAGCATCAGCTCCCAAAGCAATACTGACAGGTGATAACGACGGTCAATTCAATATCAATAACTACCTTATCAATTCAAGCCGAATCTGATCCGGAAAATGCAGATGTCCAAGCTGAACGATCAACTTTGCCAGCGCGATTGGACCAGAACGTATCAGATTGGTAAGGTTTTATTCAATTGGGGACATAATTACTGATTATAATGACTTCTACCATATTTTTACGCGTCATGCCGCGTTACGGGTGTGAGAAAACTATGTAAACATAAAACTATGTCTGCATTTGTGATCGTAGAAACGACAAGCAAGCACTACTCTATACTGATCAAAACTCGCATTTGAATAGTCAGTAGCAAATTCTTAAAATATGAAAACTTACTTACAGGCTGTGTGAATCAGAAACGCCAGAATGTACTTGCAAAGATGGAATTGCCCCACTTTTTAAGGTGATGATACACAGGGCAACTTTTTGAGCAATGTTGCTGGCAATGTTGCCGTCAACGGGCAACCAAATGAGACACAGGGCCCACGACCGATCTAAATGATCCAGATAGAAATTGATTGCCCCCACACACTGACATACATGTAGATTTGTGGGGGCATGTTTGAACGAAGCATTTTAGGAAGGTGTGGCTGAGCCTTACATTTTATAAAGAATATCTCAATGGGTTTGAGACTTTGAGCTTTGTAAATATGCAGATCTTATACTTGCACTAACAGCTATAACACACTAAAGAAAAAGGAAAACAAGAAATCGCATCATATGACCCCTTTAATTTTGTTTAATAAATCCTGACAGATACCACACTATCCCAATTTCATGTTGATTTCAGAATGATGATTTAATGACTGACAATTTTGCAGAGGTTTTAGACTTTAATAACACTGTGTGCATTCAAAGTAACCATGCTACTACAGATTCAGTATCATTATTTAACTTCACGCTAAGTAGAAAATGTTGTTGTTATTAATAACAGCAGTTAAGATGGTTCATGGAGAGGTACAGAAAAATTAGAGTGACACATGCCCGAAGCATTTCTTCCGCACACCCCATCCACTGCTGGAAGCTCAGGATGGTCTGTCAGTGAAATGAGCTTCCGCAACATGGCACAGGACAGAAACGATTAGAGAGGATTCTGCATATCTGAATGCTATGGTTTTGATGATGAACATACAGAGCAAGGGACAAAAGACTAAATCCGTGTGAAATTAGTTTCTGGTCTTGCATCCTAAGTGAGCTGCAGTGCAAATAAATAAATAAAATAAATAATAATAATTTCTTAATCAGTATTTTAGACTTTCATTAAAACATATCCAAAAATCCTTAAAACAAGATGAATTTACATTAATTGCTAAAATGTATTTTCTATTGGCAGGTAAGTTAATATATTTATTTTTATTTTTTTATTTTTTTTGCAGTGTAACATGACTGTCTGTCACTCACTTCGATGTGGTGTTGATGACTGACACTAGGAGTCCCACTCGGGAGCCCCAAAACACCTCTGACACTTTGAGAGAAAGACCAATGAGAATTAGTGAGTGTAATTTGCATGTCACTACCCCGGACATCCGGGTATAAAAGGGTGAAGGCGTGCATCACTCATTCAGATTTGCTCTTCGGAGCCAAACGATTGTCATTTCTACACAAGCTCATTTCATTCACCTCTGGAAGAAGAGAGTTGCATTTCAAAAGAGTGAAGTGACGTGAAGGCCAAGTATGGTAACCCATACTCAAAATTTGTCCTCTGCATTTAATCCATCCAAGTTAGTGCACACACATTAGGAGCAGTAAAGACACACACTGCAAACTGTGGACACACACGGCCGGAGCACCCGGGGATGCACGGTGGGTGCCTTTCTCAAGGGAACCTCAGTCGTGGCTATTGAGGGTGGAGATAGCGATGTTCATTCACTCCCCCACCTACATTTTTACTTCCGGTATTGAGGATCGAACCGGCAACCTTTGGGTTACAAGTCTGACTCTCTAACCATTAGGCCAAAACTGCCTAAAAATGTGCCCACAAACTTCATCATCCTGGTCCTGGTGATCCACACATCAATCCCCACGGGCCTCCTGTTTGTCCCTTGTATTGCATATTCTGCCCGGTGGAATTCCCGAATGGCTTTGACGTTGTGTCACATGGTGCAACTGATTTCTCACTCGAGGCTCCAGATTAGGATGATAGCACCATCAGAGGGTGGTCTTATTGCCTTCCGACGCTGAGGACTCGGCTGGTCTCCCACCCTAGGGTGTGGTAGCTCAGTCTGAGTCTGATGCAGAGTTGTCAGCCATACTTGTCCTGGCCATCGAAAACATGGAGCTGGAAAGGGATCCTCCATCCTGTCCTGAGCGTTCGTGGCTGGATGATTGGTATCTGGGCTCGGAACGTGACTCACAGCCGTGCCCAGCCCCAGTGCCTTTCTTCCGGGAAGTGTATGAAGAACTGACAAAGTCATGGAGGGCATCTTTCACTGCCCAGTCCTACTTCATAAGCTCTAGTTCTGAGCCGGGATTGATGCAGGAACTATGCTTGGGAACCGACTTTACTCTCGGCCAGAGCTCTTGCTCCTTGCGACAGCCCCTCTCTGGTGAATCCCCCTGAGGAAGGACCTTCTTTGTCAGGGACAGGGCACAATCTGGCATCTACGCTCAGACCTCAGGAACCTCCATGTCTGGCCTCTGGACAGGATGCGGAAGGCTTGAGTGGGCTATCACTAGCGGTTATAAACACCATCACTCAGGCTAGAGCCCCCTCTACGAGGCGGGCCTATGCCTTGAAGGAGTCTGTTCCCCCAAGGTGAAGACCCACAGAGGTGCACAGTCAGGTCATTGCTTTCTTTCCAGCAGAAGAGATTGGAAATGTGCCTTGAGATCTGTCTGGAATACTCTCACATGATCCTCAGACCCCAGCCGGGCTACGTGCAAATTCCCACTTCCCTTTTAGGGAGCAAGTGGTGAGCTTGCAAGCACTGTCTCGGGATGAGGCAGACTCAGCTTTGTCATTGCTGTGTCCAGTACGCACGCTGCATGTTTTCTTGGACCACACGCAGAGCTTCAAAAGCTCTGAGCAGTTCTTTGTCTGTTTTGGAGGACAGCAAAAGGGGAAGGCTGTGGATGCCATTGCCTTGGCATACCAGGCCCAAGGTGTGCTGTGCCCCTTAAGAGTGCATGCACACTCCACAAGAAGTGTTGCATCCTCCTGGGCTCCAGCAAACGGCATCTCTCTAACAGACATCTGTAGAGCGGCAGGCTGAGCGACACCCAAAACCCTTCGTGAGATTTTATAATTTGTGGGTTGAGCCATTTTCGTCCCATGAGCTATTGAGTATGAACAGGTAAGTTATGGACAATGGGCCGGGTGTACTGCTTGCACACAGAGCCTTTCCCCTCCCTGTGGTCATCATGTGCGCTTTTTTGTCCATGTGACTTTCCTGGACTGGCGAACCCTGGAAGTGATATTTTTTCCCCCTCAGCAGTCGAGTCCAGTGGAGGAATACAACGCCAGGTCCAGTCCTCGTGATGAATACTCTTTTTCTGGTCAGTCCGTATACTTGGTGCTAGGTGCTCCATACGTAGTGGTTCCCTAATGTTAATCTCATATTATGTATTCTCCACGATACGGTTTTCCTAACGGTAACCCTGTGTCTTCCCCTAGGCAGAGCTCCGTCTCTGCCGCCAGTTGCTACGTTTCTAGTAGTTCCACTCTTTTCAGGTAGGACCTACTCCAGGGACCTTTTTTTTTTACGAGTGGTACTTCCTGGTTGGTAAGTCCATGTGATATATTCTCCACATATTAACCTCTCTTATGGCATGATGTTTTTTCCGTAGTGAGAGAGCGCTTCCCCAGCACTAATTCTGGTCTGCATAGCTGTGAGCTTCTTTTTTTAAAACAGAAAGAGAGAAAAGGTCAAAAAGACCAGCTGAAGCGACCTTTTCCCATTGTAAATACTGTCCTCTCTGTCCCCACGTGGTACAAATGTCTACAGGGCTTATGTGGGGCGTTGGGTAGGTTTTATGTTGCAAGTGCGCTTGTTACCCAGCAAGTAGGGCTTGCCGAAATCTGCAACGGCAAAACCTTGTCACACAGTTTAGCTATTGCGTTTACTATTGTAACCTCTGTTCCCTGATGGAAGGAACAAAGCATGGTGTCCCTCCTGCCGCAGCACTGAACTGCCCGCTGAAATGGCCAGGGACACTGTCTTAGCTCTTCAGCACAAACCTGAATGAGTGATGCATGCTATCTCCCTTTTATGCTCGGGGGAGTAACTTTAAAGAGGCTCTCCAGTGTGTTCATGTTTTTACTGGCAGACGTCAGGCCTTGACGGACTCCACATAGGAAATGAACCAGAGAAGATTTCCACATCAAAGAAGGCAGAGCCTCAGAGCCACACCTACCTATAATGTTATTGACACCGACCAATGGTAGTTTGAAGGTGTTTACCAGCCAGAGTGAACTTTTCCATAAAGTTCGCTTTGGCAAGCTGTTTCGAACTCCCGAAACAAACACCAAGTGAACTTCGTTTTGGCCTGATTTTGTTCGAGATGACATCACAACAGTTCATTCTTCGATTTCGCTTAACGTATATCAGGGCCTTTTGAATCACAAAAAGTTGCTGCAAAACCCCTGAGTCCTGACCATTGGGAAGAGGGGGGAAAACGGTTTGCTGTGTCATCTTTTACTTTACTTTGATTTTCCAG
The DNA here is from genome assembly GCF_965113295.1 of Leuciscus leuciscus. Classification (NCBI taxonomy): domain Eukaryota; kingdom Metazoa; phylum Chordata; class Actinopteri; order Cypriniformes; family Leuciscidae; genus Leuciscus; species Leuciscus leuciscus. The sequence continues at coordinate 9,175 of NW_028118199.1, read as the reverse complement.
GTGATTTTACATTTGGAGAAAAGCCAAAGCCTGTCTTAAACTCACAAACTATGTTGCAACTCCTGAGGGATGAGCAGTTTTTTCACTAAACTAAAGTTGCATGCACCATTTTCCAAATTTAAATAATTTCAGTGAGTTTTGAGAAAAAAATTCATTTAAATTCTGCAATTGTTCCATTATATTGGCCATTACACACAAAGCTCTCCTCCATACTAAAGCCTCCAATAGATCACAGAAATGCATTATGTGCACTCTACCCAAAATCTAAATTCTTGTCTTCTTGCAGAAATCCATCAGAATGATTAGTAAGGCAGTGTGAGGCCAAATCAAAACTCTTCCAGAGAGAGGAGGACAAAAGTTAAACCCAGACACACAGACAGATAATTACTGTATGGACAGTTGGTCATACTGGCAGTATAATCATTAACCAAACCAATTGGCAATGGATGTCAAGGTTATGTATAATTATGTAAAATGTACACTGAAAAAAAAGTGAAACAAGCATGTTATTTATTTAAAATGTATTTTTATATTGGTCTAATTGAAAAATTGTGGTTTCTGGTTTCATGAATTGAGAAATACAAATTTTCTAGATCTTTTGACGTATAAGAGGTCATTGTACTATATATAAAAATAAAAAAACGTCTGAACGTTTCAGAACTCAAAACGTCCTCATTAGACCAAAAACAGTTTTATTGAAACCAAGTTGGAAAAACGACTCGTTTAAAATTTCCCTCGCCCACTGATTCGTGCATGTCATGTAGTGGTAAAAATGAGAGAGACGCAAACACAGGATTTCTCCAGCAATTACTCTGTATTTTTTCATTTTTCACTTTGCAACGAACAGGCTTAGTGCAATATATTCTTATTAATGCAATATTATTTTTGTACTGTATGTAATATTGTTTGTGTTTGTTGTATTTTTTCGGCACCAAGGGAAGCACTTCCTAATTTCGTTGTATGTGAGTATAATGACCATAAATACTTTCTATTCTATTCTATTCTATTCTATTCTATTCTATTCTATTCTATTCTATTCTATTCTATTCTATTCTATTCTATTCTATTCTATTCTATTCTATTCTATTCTATTCAACAGAACAATAGAGATGCCTCAGAGGATTACAAGAACTTTTGAAGTGCCAAGTTGTGGAAAAACTAAATATTTGCATTGCCGTCCTTGTGATCCTATTAAGAAAGCATGAATGATCTTCAGTAAACAAGTAATTTCAGTAAGACATTTTGTTTGTTTGCTTAATTTGACTGTGGATTCATTTTTAAACAGGACACCATTTGGTGCAGGCTTTTCAGAGAACCTGAAAATAAAAGATGATGCAGTGCAGACTATATTGGATCCGACAGTAATGGCAAAACACTCAAGTGTGTGTACCAGTGTTTTTTTTTTTTTACCATGTGTCACTATTGCTGATACAGATTGTTTGATATGTACTTGAGTATTTATACTTTAGCGCCGCAGTCAAACCGTGAATAGTTGTGATTTGCTGTTCTCCTTTGCTTCAGCATTTATGGGTTTAATGCGGGGGGTTCCCAGATACGGAAGAAAGCACATAGACAATGCTGCTTTTGTTATTGTTCTGATCTAAGCCAATTACTGCAATCCTTTTCAAAACAATTCCACACATGTAATGGTGGGGACGTTGAAAATTATTTTAAAATGCAAAACTGTTTCCCAATCATAGCAGTGGCCATTTACTTCCAAGTCTTGATTGGGGAGTGTTTGAAAGAAAGGGGTCAACATTAAGATAGAAAAGAGCTCATTACTTCTAAAATAGGATATTTTTTAAGTTAAAATCTTGGTAAAACTATAAGTGGACCTCAGAGAACATTATAAAAAAAAAAAAAAAAAAAAAAAAAACCTGCTTTGTTCAGTTTGGCTGAAAAACACTCCCCAATAGAGGGCAGGAACAACCTGTCACTCACATGAGATTGACCAATAGCAATTGACCACAACCATTTAACCATTTAATCAATTCCCGAAATCCCACAAAATCAAGTCCTGGAGTAAATTTGTTCTTGTTCAAGAAGCTGTTTCAATTGGATGTACGTCACAATAGAGATAAAAAGACAATCGAAACTTCATTTAAGCTGACTTTAAGGTTTGATCCACAATTCTGGCAAGAACTGCCTACTTTCTTTCTGACCAACATGTGCAAGTCACAGCTCCATTTTGTTACATGCTGTTAAAGCAACTTTAAAATCAGGCAGTGGGTCAGGAAAAAGTACACCAGAGGCACTTTTTAAATTCATTCCCCACACTGTTGCCTCAGACACCACTAACACTGAGTGACAGATTCAACACCTGAGACCTTGCCTCACACACACGCTGCAATTCTGTTGGTAGGAGTTTGTTGCGGATGGGGAATATTGCCTAGGAATAGAACTTGAGTCCTATTAGGCTAATCTCACTTAACAAGACTAAGTAAAAATTGACAAAGGGATATCTTCAAGCCTATCTAAAGCTGCAACTTTAGCCAACTCTCATATCACATCTTAAGCCAATTTCTGAAAACAATAGCTAAAAAAGTGACAAGGGCACAGATGCGCTTTTAGCAAATTAGATGAGGCCATGCTTAAAATTGGATGTGAAAATTGCAAAATAATGACTAGTGGCACAGAGGCCGAAGGTAATGAGATACTGTATAAAGACAAAACGCCATTAGCAGAATGTGAGCTGTATGCATGCAGTTCAGGGTTTTCTTTCCAGCTCTTACAATCTGTCAGCGTATAAATCTCTCTTTTGATTCATTTAAATAAATCTATATATTCTAGTTTGTTGGGTAACAAGAATGACAGAAGCTAATTATTTTAGTAGTACTATTCAAGCAAATATCACACTAGTTATGAAATAATAAGTTATGACTGGTTGATATAATTTAGTAACAAGCATTTGACCTGTTTCAAATAATGAAAATGTAGAAACTGCAAACACTCAGACATATTAAATATGTAATAATCTAGTCTCCCTTATTGTAAGTCTATTAATGGTACATTTACTTTTGGTACATAAATGCTATACTAAAATATGTCTTTAGTCATCAGTGTCATGAATAATTGTTTTGTGGAAAACGTGATGCACATTATTTTCAGGATTCTTTAATGAAAATAATGTTAGAAAGTTCACAAGAACATCATTTATTTGAAATATTTTACAATTTAAATGACTTTACTGTCAGTACTATGCTGAATAAAAGTATTAATTTCTTCAAATAAAAACTGAACGGTAGTGTATAATACTAGTTCATTAGTAATAATAATAAATAAGTAATAATTGTCACTGTGTTTAAATTCACTGCATAATTTAATTACAGAGGAGACTGTAAATGTCTCTCAACAAACAAAGCAGCAACGCATTGAGCATTCACTCATAATTTACAAGAGCCACACAAAAACCATTGACTATTTGTATTTAAGGGCTCACTTTAATCCTGGCATTTTGCACAATGGAAACATTGACTGTCATGAAAGAGAAAACAAACCTCTCTGACTGAAGAGCACAATGCAGGGCTGCTCTCGTGCCCCTCTGAAGAGTGCAGTGAGAGTTTGGTGGACACATGGGCAGTGTGTATTTACAGCCATGCCATTGTTGTGTGGTCTCGCATGAATGACCCAAATCTAAGTGGATCCATCGGTGAAACATTTAATAGAACAGTGATGGTCAAACAGACTGAGATCTGACATATATACACGGGCGAATATGCAATAAGCTTTAAAGGTGCACTGAATACCACTTTCCCAGTGAAATGAGGCTGGTGAATCTGAAGTTTCAATTGACTTTAAAGCCAAATTATGACATGACAATGTTACTACATACAATAATATGCCCGCAAACAAACACTTCACAATTTTTTTTTTTTTTAAGTCAACATAAAACCTATTTTAGTTATCATTTCTGAGTGAAACAGAAAATTCAGCAAGACAAAATGTAAGATAGGAAATTATAATATATCAGGAACTGATTAGATTGTGAAATAGACATACTGTCCCTGAAGAGTATGATGTCAGCAAGTCATACCACATTTTGATAAAAGATAAGGAAGACATACAGTTTTTTGCATTGTGCACAATAACAGAGTCACACATTAAGCATAAAAAGGCAAATAAATAAATAAATAAATAAAAAATGTTTGTTAAGGCCAGTGATATGACTGAAATGTTAATCTTATGTAAATTTACAACATGTTAAACATAAACATTTGTTATAGGCACTATTTATTTTTTTATGTTTTAAGATGTAAAACTTTTAAGAAAAAAAAAATTATGCACTTTGCAGATGCAGATATTCATTACTCGTTTGTTTTATATCTTTAAAAATGCATTTAAAATTAAATAAGAGGGTTCACATTATAAATGTATAATTACCTATAGTAGGTCGAATTCAATAAGTACTGTTTTTGTAAGCAATAATCTGCGAGGGGCTGTGCTATGGTGAATAAGTCACGGCTGAAGGTGACTCATTCATCATACATCATACATTCATCAAATGGTTACCACACAATGCAAATATTAAAGCAAAACATTTATAATCGCTACTTTCATTAAGTAAAATCACTAAATGCCTTCCTTCTGCTGAATTTTTCTTAAAATGAGAACAAACATATGTTTATGTTACTAAGGGTGGTTGCTAAGGGTGTTGCGCAGTGATACACAGAACCGCAGGGTATATATAGTCATAGCTTTATTGTGAATAAAACACAGCTATTGACCAATCAGAATTAAGGTCTGGAACTAACCATTTTTTAATAGCATGTAGGCAATAACAGCCAGCCAGACAGTGTGACCCCAAAAGACTGTCCCACTATCCCTTTTTTTACCCCATTAAACTGGGGTAAGAGAACAAGTGCAGTTCCCAGAGCGCCTCTTCCTCACTGGGACGTGACAGTTCGGAGCCCATGATCTGATTAGGAGGTCACATACGCTTCAGAGATACCATTGTCATGAACCAGCATGTTGGCAAGGTTGTATGCCAATGAGGAACGCGGTAGGAAACGTCTGAGAGTGCCAGTGCTGCACACCCCTGTCACATCACACCCCAAATGCTGTCACTTGATGGAGGTTCAGATTAATGTCACTGAGCCTGTGTCAGCAGCGATACTCACTGACTACCGCTGACTCCATCTGCAACTCTTACTCTACCACACCATTTCCATCAACACCATGTCGGATATGCCACAGATGAGACTCAGTGGTTCTGTTTCAAAACCAACTGAGCTGACTGTTTGCTGTCTACAGTACATAGGCAGCATCCTAAATCAAGTAACTGGTTTGGAACACTAAATAGGAAGCAACTCTTTGTGTCACAAAAATATCAATTTATTTCACATAGATATTCACAAAAAAAAATCTATTTTAATAAGAATGAACTATTTTTATTACCAGTATTTATAATTGAAATTATGCCCACTCACTTCATCCACCATGTTGGATAAATATGATGTATGATAAATAAAAATACACTGTAAAAAAAAATTACATCCCCAAGTCAAAAATTTCAAGTGACCGATGACATCTAAATTTTTCAATTAGTCTGACGTATTATTTCTCATTGAGCCAATGTTAACAGACTATTGCAACAAGAATTTCACTTGGGCCAATTGAAAATTTTTGATGTTATCGGTCACTTGAAATTTTTGATTTGGGAGGGTTAGAAATTTTTTACAGTGTATGGTACAAATTATATTCTGTTTAATGTTGTTGCGGAGCTGCGTAGGTCTGATTTCATTGGATGTTAATGCAGCTTTCGACACAATTGATCATGCCGTTCCTATTGAAAAACTTAAACAAGACATTGGTATTCATGGTGTTGCCCTATGGTGGTGTTCCACAATGTTTTATACTGGGACCATGTTTATTTGCTTTATTTAATATACACCTCAGTTACATTTTTTCAAAAACATGCCATCTTGTATATCACTGCTATGCGGATGATAAATGTGCCTTCCTGTAAAGTCAGGGGATGATGCCACTTTAAATTCTCTCTTTGATTGTCCTTAGGATGTTCAAATCTTTGGCCAAAATAACTTATTTTACTTTTGGAACAGCCTTTTGCTTCCACGGTGTGTTTATGATGCATAACTATGTAGGCAGCACACTAGGTTTTGGAACAGAGTCTGGATTTATGATCTTCATTCATCCTCTTTCTTCCACTATATCATGCTGTCTTTACAGATCTCTGAATTTGTAGTGGACAAGCGGACACAAACAACTTCAGCTGTGAAAAGCATGCCTTGCTTAGAAAACACAAAAATAAATGTTTATATGATTCATCGCTTATGTTAGCTTGAGCATCAATTGCGAAATTTTTTACAATAGAAGTCAATATTGTTATACGCCTACACAACTGCTTTAGTTTGAAAACAGCTCAGGCTAAAGCAGTTGTGTAGGTGTCTTACAATGTAGGTTTCTGTTGTAATAAAGGGGTTTTCAAAACCACTAGCACTTAGTATTAAACTCATCCTGGAGCGATTAAGCTACAAACATAAATGATGCCTCAAATCATGCAGGCTGTTGAGAAGAGGTGGGCTGTTTATAAACGATATAACTGAAGATTTTAGAAAATCTATGAATATCATCTTTTTACTTTTTTAGCCAGTAAGCCAAAGATCACCCTATAGCAACATGATAAAATCCCCACCAACACCCTATCGTTGTTAGAGCAAGTTTTGCACCAGCAAATCTCTTTCATATCACTTTATAAAAAAAAAAAAATATAGAGTCAATCCTGTATAACCTCCTGAACCTCCCAGTAACGTTGCTGTACATAACCAAAGGAAAAGCATTATAAGGAATGATGGAATTCCCTTGTGAAAAAGAAGTACACTTTAGAATACACTTTAGCAAAAGAGAATATTACCGATATAATATAGGAATATTCTTAAGTACATGTATATTCTTTATTTAAGTACACTTAGGTGGTCTTTTATGTTTTATGTTATGTTTTAAAAATATATATATACTTTTAAGATTTGAAGTACACTAAAAGTGCACATTCAAAACAAATAAGCGTACACAAAATGTATTGCTTTGTGAACTAAATTTGTGAATCAAAGTGGTTGGCATGTGTGCGGATGGTGACTGAGGGAATGTTTTATTTTACATGACAGTGTTTTAATTTTGTGTAATAACGCTCAACAGTAATTGTATTAATGTTGCTGTAGGTTCTGCATATTCATTTCAGCAACCCTGCAGTAAGGTATTAGAAACCCTATATCAGTCAGTGCTTCTTTTAGTAACCCATGCTTAAAGTGATTCAGTGATGAAAAAAAGAATACATGCTTGTGTAAGACTGAAAAAAAAAAAAAAAAAAAAAAAAAAAAACTGGAAGAGAGGGCAACTCTCTGAGAGAACAAAGGAAATTAACATTTGAACTCACTCTTGTGCATCATTCGAGACTCAAGTTCTCTTTCCCTCTTCCCTCATTCCTTCTCTCTCATGCTGAGATCACCAAAATTCACCCAAGAATCTATATGGTTTAATGTGAATAATTATCATACAGTATTACACGTTTGGTATTATTTGAAATGTCTCAGTGTGACTGGTACAATGGTCTCATTCCCAAAGAAGTAAACCAAAAGGTAATAAGGTTTTTAAGAGGTTAGAGATAACTCGCACACAGAGGAGGTTGTGTCTTCCAGGCAAATGGCCTCCTGCTCCCAAAAGGTGTAAACTCTAAATGCAAATTTCCATTGTTAGCAAATGTTTCCATGTAAAAGAAGTTTCTGTCTTGGTCTTATAATGAATTACAACAAGAGGCTCGGGGCGATTTGTAACTCAAATTAGCCTGTGATGCTGAGTGTATGCAAAACTTTGCATGTATTTTATATGTCAGGTTCGCATCTTCTCTCTTTATTCCAGAGCATTTGATGTTTTGTATTTATTATCTTTGAACTGATTATGAAATTGGTGTTGGAGCTATTTTGCACTTTGATTATTTTCTTGTTTATTTACATTGTCGTTTATTGGTCACGTGGTGCTATGTTAATTTGCATAAATAGGTCAAGGTGGGAGGAACTAGGAGGGCTGCGAGGGCATATGGTTTTTTACCACAGCGTGAGAGAGGCAACAGGAAATGTCTGTGAGCTTGCTTATATGTGTAAATAAACCTCCTCGAACTCATCTTTTGTATGGACATTAGTTTATTTTGGTACCTCTAACCATGAGTAAAGCCTAACCCATGACGTAGCCTCAGTGGCCATTTGAGAAGTTTGGTATTATTAGTTTTGTTTAAGTTTATGGACAAATAGCCACTACATTAAGTAAAAAACCCGCCCCTGGATGTATATCGTTGGTTTACCTGGAAATTGGACTCGTTGTTTGCTGGATTACCCTTTTGAAAGTGGATTACTCACCTGGATGCTCGAGACAATGCTGGGCCTAGGAGTGGTGGAGGCGCGGGCTGGATACAGCGCAAACATCAAGTAATCCGACCCATCCGACAGTGTAAAGTTTCCCTGGACACCGTACTGGATAACGGTGACGCTACTGGAGCGCTGGAGCTGCATTTACGGAGTGGAGGATAGATGTTTGTTGCAATCGGATTCGCAAAAGCTGGCCCAAAGCCTTCACAGGTGACGCGCACGGCCGCGCGCAACAACAATCACTGCGCGCATTCAACTCCGTGCGCAAAGGCAACCACCGCTGCAAACAAAGTTCCGCAAGGTACGTGCTTTATTCAACCTTTGCAAATAACTGTGTGTGCACCTGGCCAACATCAATAGAAAGTAAAAATGTCTGACGTTGCATCCAAAGCCACAAGTGACACGGCGCTTTCGATAAGGAGGCGCACAAGTTTTACTGCTAAAGGAATTATGTTTTTCATGCAAACGTGTCAGGAAAAGAGATCGACGAAATGCAGACAAGCCAAATTGTGCATGAATCAAATGGATAAATTGATGCATTCTGCAGACAATATTGATGCAGTCAAGTCTCTTTTGGATCAAATGATAACATGTGTTAATGAGGCAAAACAACATCATTTGTCATTTGTGTCACTGAACATACCTCAGGATGAAAAGGAAAACCAAGATAAATATTTTGAACAAAAGGAAAATTTGTTTTCAAACTTTATTGATGATGTCAAAGGGTGGTTATCAAATGCAGGCCATTCATATGAACTTCCAATCAAACCACCTGACAATCAAACTGATATTAGGCCTGA
>NW_028118200.1:0-38063 GCF_965113295.1 Leuciscus leuciscus | reverse complement strand
TCCTGGTTAGTGGCGCAATTGTTTTCTAAACCTGCAAAATAGCATGAGGGAACGTTTGCGCCGGAACACGCCTCCTCTTTGCGCTGAACCGCCCCCCGGGAGCGCAAGTGTATTTCCTAACTTACCGACGTGCGTCTGAGGAGGGAAAAGTCCGCTTTGCGCGGGTGCAAAATAGGAATGATACATGTGTCGGTGAACAAACTCAATTGCGCTGGGTGCAAGATAGGGCCCCCAGTCTTTAAATTGTTCATTTTGTAGCCAAAGCTCTAAAATTTACATTTTCCTGGCATGTTTGCCTTAGTCGAATGCAGTCACCTGTACCTGTTAACTAAGTGATTTCCAATTGAGCGGGAAGGGAATAAATATGGTGCTCAAAATAGCCTAAGCACAACAATACAGAAAGATGTGTGAAACAGCGCGATAAAAAAATCGGTATAGAAAAATTACATTTTGATAAATGGAAACTAAAATTTAAAGCAACAAACTAAATTCCCTGATATTCCATGACTTGGACAAAAAATATATAAAATTCCCTGACTTTCAATGTCTGGAATAGACCTTTTAAAATTCCATGACATTCCAGAAATTCCATGACACGTGGGAACCCTGATGTCTCTTTAAATGATAATGAGCAACTGCTCACCCATGAGGGGTGTCCACCATAGACAGTATAAGAAGTGGACAGAGCCATCTCATTGGAACTCAATTGAGACAAGTGAAGCCCATTTTTAGCGATTTTTTTGGACTTCCGTTCCTGATGCACAGACTCAAACCGAGCTTGACGACGTAGATGTGACGTGAGCAACCCGTCTGTCTTCTAGTGGCTGTGGCATGAGAAATCTGAATCATTCCCTTCCGAATCTTGCAGAGACGGAGAGCGTGAGTAGGAGGTATCCACGAGCTAGGAGCAGGAGAAACTTATGCTAGGTATTCTGATTCATTATTTTGTCATTTTGCCTCCATGTCCTCCCGATTGCCCGCGAGCTTCTCCTCCTGTCCATACGGTAATCTCTCTACTGTGCGACAGAGAGTCGCGTGGTTATGACGCAATCTTTAGCCTACTTTTACAAAAACTGCTTCTACGAGGCCATAACATAAGCTACAAGGTAATGGAGCATTTTATACATTGTTGTGTTTCTTTAGAAATAAATAATGGACAAATGGAGTCTTTAAATGCCTCAGATGTGAAGTTATTCGCTGTCAAAGTGACGCCAAAATGAATGGGAGTCAATGGGATGCTAACAGCAGGTGAAGTTCTGCTACAAGATGGTGGCACGCGGCCGGCTTCAACTTCCGGTCGACTTCCTTCCCGCTTGGTGTCCACACAAGACATTTTTAAGTGTTGCCTTGGGCCCAGTTTACACATACATGGTTATTTTGAAAAACGGAGACGTTTCCCTTCGTTTGCGCCCTTCGTTTACACGCAAACGGAGAATTCGCCTCTGAAACCGATTCTTTCTAAAAACTCCGGCCAGAGTGGAGATTTTGAAAATCTTCGTTTGCATGTAAACTGAGACAAACGGATGTTTAGGCAGCCAACGTCACAGTGTGCCAGAGCTCGCACCTACGCCAAAAGTGCGACCTATGTTTACATTTTCATTTGGCTTTGGTGATCATGGAAGCGTTCAGAGTAGCAGTCACATTTATGTTGGTGCAAACTCTTTTCATGTGTTTGCATTTGCAAATACAGCTGCTCCATTATGTCGAGGAGCAGAGACGAATGAGTGCTCGGAGGTCAGCAATTTTGCAACAACTTCTCCTCCCTCCAACACAAAAGAACCAGTCCGCGTCACCGCCAGCGTCGCCGGTTTTGGGTCCGACCTGGGCGAACTGCTGTCTAGTGGGAGAACTTCGAAAATGAAGTGGTTGTCCCGGATGAGTGGCATGAAAATTTTAGGATGTCAAGGTCATCGCTGCTGTCACTCTCCGAATTGCTGCGTCCCTACATCGAGGCTGAGACGACCGTCATGCGGTTCCCTGTCGCCTGCACCTTGTATTACCTGTCCGACGAGGGTAGACTGCGCAAGACAGCCAACGTTATGCCAACATAAATGTGTGTTGGCAGTGTGTGTACACAACCACCCTATAATGATAAAAATCCACCCAGTGCTTTTTTTATAATCCCAATAAATCATAAGCACTGTCTCAGAACAAGCCGTTCTCAGATTCGCGGCAATGTGACGTCACTTTGCACAGGCCCCTCCCACAACTGTTGATTGACACTGCAGTTTGAGCATAGACCCGCCCTGAGGGAGCGGGACACAGTCCGCCATTATTTCGACGCTTGAGCAGCTGTAGACTAGCCTGACTACGTCAGACTTCGTACTTCCGCTCAATTTCAGTTCGCTTCTGTACTCAGTCTGAGATAGCGACCTATCTCTCAGTTTTCCTCCGGCCTCAAAACAGCCGGCCAATCAACGAACAGAGGGCGGGCTGAGAGCCGTGACGTAGACGCTGATTGTACCGTGGATGCGGAGATTTACTTCACATAATCTGCAAAAGTCGTTCACAGCCATGTTCACGCCGGTATTTCGCTCTATGGTTTTGTTTTCACATCATACATGTGTTTACAGTGGAAGTTCGATGCGGCTGAGCCAGCGCATAACACACGTCATAACCAAACGTTATGTGATTGGCTTACGGGTAACCAATGATTTAAAACTTCAGACAAGCGCCGTCATGTGTCACTTTCACTTTCACTTTCACTTTATTAAAGGCACACTATGCAGCTTTCCGTTTTTGTCAAACAGCGACCCCTAGAGTCGCTGTGGAGTACTTGTATTTAATATTACTGTCGCCACTCGCGCAGAGCCGTCTCTGCACTCACGGCCTGATCCCTTCCGCCCTCTATACCGGTACCTGTTCAGTAGGATGGAGGCTGTAATGAGTGGAAATAAGGTGTGGCCCCTTTAAGAGCTGCGCGCGCCCTGTTGAACTGTCGGCAGTCTGTATTGTATGTGCACCTCGAACACCCCCATGTATGCGGGTTATTTCAGTTTGATGCTCATTCTTATCTTACTTTTGTTTATCAAGTAAAGCTGTGGACGGTAGAATGGGTGACAAACAGTTACACGAGTTCGATTGGGGAATAAAGTGCAAGTTGTGAGATGCCAATCGCCTCCGTGAGTCTGTCTGGCCTCTGTAATAACTTCATCTGTGAGCTATCCCTATTTCTCCTCCTGCCACAACGCGTTACAAAGCGTCGGACATCGAACAGGCACAGATAAGCTCTGAAGATGTCTACTAGTCCATCAACAAGAACGATATTTACTCGAGTCTGACTCCTTGCTCGGTCAGTCTGCCATTTCCTCTTTCTTTGGTCCTCCGACAAACCTTTCCTAGCTTTCTGCTTCTTTTTTACCGGTTCAGCCATGACGAAAGTGTGAAGAACTCAGTATCTAACGTTACCTTTTTCTACGTGTACGTGTGCACTGTGCAGTGCCATAAAGCAATTCGTTACAAGGCGAGACCTGATATCAAGCGATACACGCCCGCCGGCCCAAAGTTGCAAGGGTGGTTTTTCGGCTCACAGGCGCTTGGGGAGTGCGAGACGACCACCATTCAACCCGAAATAAGTCATATAACTATTCCAATGACTCCGAAGCTGTTCGGTTAAAGTAAAAAAGTTACTTAGTTCACCTTTAAGCACAGACTGAAAAGGTATATATTTGTTTACTGTTAGTTGTAACGAGTGTTTTGTGTACTTCGCTGTGTATGTTCCATGCTAATGAAAGGGAGAGAGAGAGTTTTGGATAAGACTTAAATGCTCACATCTTATACTGTTTTTATTTAGCTGCTCTTACAGTGATTTTCTGGAGTAAAACTAACGCTTCATCTTTTGTGTGATGTACAATAAACTTAATCGAACTCATCAGTATATTTTGGTCATCATTCGGACGAGGTCTGCTACAGCAGGCTTGTATTAATAGTGGATAAAAGCAGATGACAAATAAGTTATAACCATAATTAAGCTAAACTATACCTGTTCAATCTCCATACAGTATATATTCTCTGGCTCTGTGGGCATTATTGTCCGACTCCGAGTCGAAATGAACACCACTAATGAGAGTTTCTGTTTTGATATTATCAGATGAGATTGTCCTGGCTCTGAGCGCGAGCTCGTAAGGCTCCACCCTTTGGGCGGCAGCAGCAGCTCATTTGCATTTAAAGGGATACACACTAAAACGGTGTGTTTTTCTGAGCCCCCAAAAAATGACAACTTAAACATGCTGTAAAAAAAAAATATCTGTTGGGTATTTTGAGCTAAAACTTCACATACATACTCTGGGGACATCAGAGACTTATTTTACATCTTGTGAAAAGGGTCATAATAGGTGCCCTGTAAGCATAAATACTGTTAAGGAAGTTTGTAGTAGACTAATTTACACACACACACACACACACACACACACACCCTTCATGTTTTATGGGGATTTTCCATAGAAATAATGATTTGTTTTACTGTACAAATGATATCCCCTAATCTGAAACCTCCCATTACAGAAAATGTTCTGCATTATGTATGATTTACAAGCTGTTTTCCTTGTGGGGACCAAAAAATGTCCCCATAAGATCAATAAGCAGGTGAGTTTGATCAAGGTTGCTGCTAAACTCTGCAGGAAAATAGACCTCGAGGACCAGAGTTGAGAACCCCTGCCCTACACATTGATTGCAAATGTTCTGATTCTTTATTATTGTTGGGTAATTGTCACGGATCTGCCAGGCTGTCACATCAGCCATTCACACAGCACACCTTCACCAGAGTACTGAACACTCACACCTGCACTTCATCTGCACCATCATCAAGCCAGCTACAAAAGCACACACCTCGTCTCACATCATTGTCTGGTCTTGTTTCTATGAAGTGCTTACCTGTTCTCCAGCGTTGGTACTCCAGTGTATTCCTCTCCTGTGTTCTCCTGTCATCATCCTGCATACTCACCAAACACGAAGAGGTGTGTGCGTCCATCCAGCCATCCGTCCAACTATCCATGATCTCCTGCACCTGTAAAACAAGGAAGGTCTTCGTTACTAAGCTTTACTCATTCTTCAAAGTCTATTTGAACTGCATACTCATCTGTATTCTCCATTCTGCTCAGTGCTGTTAATAAAGCTCACATTTCAATGTATTTCTTTGTGTCTGGATCTGCATTCTGTAACAGGTAACACTTTACAATAAGGCTTTATTAGTTAATTCACTATAGTTAACATAAACTGACAATGGACAATACTCCTAAAGCAGTTATTAATCTTGGTTAATGTTCATTTCAACATTTAATAACACATTATTAAATTCAGAAGGATTTAATGGACCTGAGCTAACATGAACTAACAATGATCAGTTGTATTTTTTTTAAACTAATGTTAACAAAGAATAACTATGGTAACAGATGTAGCTTTTGCTCAATGTTAATGTTGGTTAATGCATTAACTGACTTTACCTTATTGTAAAGTGTTACCTATTGTTCTTTATAATTCTTTATAACACTTGAATCAGTTTAAAACATTTGTTTACTTTATGTAGTTTTTGTGTGCATTACTTTATTGGATTTAAATATAATTTAGTTTGTTTTGTTTTAAGAAAAAATATATAAAACCTGTTATTGTTTGAAAACGCTCATTTCAATATCGTGATAATACCATATATATTCGGTCAAATTCCCCCCCCCAAAAAAAACAATAATAATATAAATGTCCATGGGAAAATGTGGGTCCCATGGCCAAACCAGTTGAGAACTGCTGGTCCAGTATAAGGGACAATTTCAGATACAGCCGTAGTGTCTTAGTGACTGTTCAAAGTCTTGTTTGTTGAATTTTTCCAGTTGTAAATATTGTAAAAAAAAAAAAAAAAATCAGCTTGCCCATTTATTTGTAATTTTACTTACAATGGCAGTAATTCTGAATTTAATATCTTTGTTACTGTGAAGATGTTTCATTCAAAAGGAATCGATAAAACAAAACTCTTTAATAATTATGTGGCCAAGACACAAACTGAAAAGATATATTGAAGCTCTACAACTATGATGTCACAGAGACATTCTATAGAACTCTCCTGAGCAAAAGTCCCACAAAGACACAATCCTGAGGAGACTTTAATCAGAGTTTGAGGAGAGAAGACTGAATACATTTACAGTCCTGAGAGAACATGGAGAACATAAGAGCAACAGCCTTTGACGTGTTTGATGAAGCACGTTTACTGGGCGAACACACTGACTTGATCATCAAGTCAAATGACAGAGAATTTCAAGTGCACAAGATCATCATGTGTGGCTGCAGCTCCTACTTTAGGTGAGAAGAAGCATTTGAACTGCAATTGTGTGCAAATTACCTAGAAATGATTATAATTATATACATCATTTCCACTGCCAACATTATACGGTTGAAACTGCCTAAGTCCAAATATATAAATGCATGAAAATGAATGAGTGTATTGCCAGAAAAAAGAATGTAACTATGATATCTAGGCAAACACATTCTTGACATTTTATTCTGGAAGTGGCTATGAATGAAGTTTTACCCAGCATTTCAAATTTAATATAGGAAACTGCATTGGCATCTGCAAGTTGACAGAGGACTTTTCCTCCTGCTCAAAGCTCCGCTGTAAAGCACACCACTACATCCTGCAGCACTTTGAGGAGGTTCTGCACGTACCTGAGGAGTTCCTGGAGCTCTTCCTGGAACAGCTGGAGGCAGACATGGGGACTTGTGACTTGGTGACTTGGACTCGAGTCGCTATTTTTATGACTTGTGACTTGACTTGACAAAAAATAAAATACTTGAGACTTGACTCGGACTTGGAAGTTAAAGACTCTGGACTTGACATGACTTGAGACACGATGACTTGAATGACTTGAGTGTTAATCACATCATGTTTTCAGTTTGAATATAAAATATAGAAATTATTTTTAAAAATCAAGTTGATTACCCAGCTGGAGCGCAGGCTGAGAATAGCGTTGTCATGACTGGATCATGAAACTATCATCAGTCATGCCCTCTCGTACCTTACGCACACCACGCCCACTTAGATCAGATATCACATCAACATGTCAGCCGGAGGGGTACCGAGGGTCATCGCTTTCGGCTTCAAGAATTGTTCATAAGATGGCAAAAGACGAACAGCGCTTTGCAAGACATGCAACATTAACAGCCATTCTGCCCAGTAAGTGCTTGTCAATTTGTTAATGTTATCTGGTTAGTTGGTAGTTAGCTAATGTAATAATAGCTAAAGTAGCCATAAGGTTTTATCAGCGATTTCAGGCCCAAAAAAGGCCCAAATATAAATGATCACATTCATCTAATCTTTCCTACTGGGGCGGCTGGCCAATAGAGGGCGCTAGGGCGCCGCCCCCCCATGAGCCAGACCCATAGACTGTAAAAAAATATGGACGTAGTGTCCGTGACGTCACCCGTAGGTTTCTGAAGAGCATTTTTGAAGCCTAAAGTAGGCGGAGCCGGCCGTCGCCATCTTGGCCTTGCGTCACTCCCGGATAACAGAAAATGGGCAAAGAGGCGGGGCGTAATGGGCTTTGGTGGAGCTGAGGAACCTAGCCTGGCTATCTGAAATCACTAGCTCGAGCCTCGACATGATCGAGTTAGCTGATTATGTAAAGCCAATTAAAAGTTCCTATTTTTGCCCTTCGAATTATAATAGTTGAAAGACATGGCTACAAGTGAGACTGTGTATTGTGATTCTGTAATATTCTGCTAGTTGAAAATGTATTATGCACTAATATTTCTTCGAGAGTGTGTGTGTGACAGTGATTTATGTGCATAGGCTACATGTCAGTCACTCTTTCTTATGGTCCGTCAGCGCGGCATCGCTCAAGTTCGTAGCTTATTCAGTCCATTTTAAATTCTGGTCTGATTTTGGCCGCCTCTCAAATGAGTTAAACCATAGATATATTGCCTTTAAAGTGCAAGTAAATGCGCTAGAAAATCCGCTCTCATTCATGTGCATTTATAGCACGGACGGAGAAAGCGCCGACGCCTGCAGGATTTCATCTGACGGCATAAACATATTATAATCTGTTCCGTGAGAGCAGAACGAACGAGCCTTTATTGACGTTTTTAAATTTGAAAACTCCAAAAAGCAACGAAATTGTCAGACATCCATTAGTGCATGTTCACAGAGGAAAACAACTGAAATACAGCTCTGGTTGTTCTCTCGAACGATACTCGACCACGACGACAGAATCAAAAGCCGTGGGCTTTGTACCCAAGTAATGGGTGTATTAAATTGTATGAAATAATCCCGAAGAAAAGCACAAACACTGCAGAGAAGGCAAGTTCAGCAGCTAACATTTACTGAGGTGAAGTGACGGCTAGTAACAGCAGACAAACGGCTAGCATTGACATCAGCGACAACCATAGACAGTATAAGAAGGCGACAACCCACCTGTCACTCAAGTGGCCACAGCCACACCCTTAAATTTAAATATTAATCAACTAAACGGATGAGTTATAAAAAAATGCACCCCCCTCACAGTTGTTATGAAGGGCAAAATTAGCTGTATAGACCAAAGCCACATAGAGATCCAGGCTGTAAACATGTTTTTTTCTGCTGTAAAGTTGGTAATTTTAACATGGGGGAGATACAGATTTGACTCACTTCTGCAGCCAGCCCAAGCGGCCAGTCAATGAATTGCAGTTTAACTCACTTCCGTGTTGGTTTCAAGAGAGAGACGGGGAGGTTGCCGCTTGGCCAGACCACAGTTTATGAGCCACACTCATTAAATAAATAAGTAAATATATACATAAATCATACATACAAATTGTCAGTATTTTTTTGTGTTTGAGATATTAAATGCACCCAGTATATGTGAAAAATATGATAGAAATTAAAAATGTCTGCTTTTTTAACACGTCTCCTCCACCTGCGTGCACGTCTCATCAGCTCTGGGGCGCTGGAGTCAATCGCCCCAAAGAGGCGGGTTTGTGAAGCAGCTTAGCCAATTGCTGATTTAATATATAAATGTTTGGCATAAACTGTAGCCAATCAGCGAGCTCAAATCTAGTCAGCTATGGGCGCTTCTGTTCAGCGCCCCAAGCTGCGCGCGCACTCATGCGTGGATGCGTCATGCTAATGCCTTGTTTTGCTTTCCGTGATTACATTTTAAAACAGCGGGGACAGATCCGGCATGGACAGTTACCGGACTGAATGAAGTGAGTTCAATTTCAAATGCAAATGGAAAGTTTGTGCAATTTGTTTGTTTTTGTGTAAGGAAGCCTCAGCCTTGTAATATGGCATTAAATAATTACTGACTTTTTCACAGAGCACTGGTATCATGCAGTTTGTGTTAAATTGTGTTTGGGTGGTTAATAATTATTATAATTATTTTTATTTATATAGCGCCTTTCCAACACCCAAGGTCGCTTTACAAAGATATGTAACATTAAAAGGCAGTGGTTCTCAAACTGGGGTACGTGAGGTGACAGAAAGTGAAAGTGAAAGTGAAAGTGACACGTAACGGCCAAGTATGGTAACCCATACTTGGAATTTGACCTCTGCATTTAACCCATCCAAGTTAATGCACACACATTAGGAGCAGAGTAGTGAGTAGTTAACACACACAGACACTGCAAACGTGGATACACACACCCAGAGCAGCGGGCAGCCTTTGTGTGGCGCCCGGGGAGCGATTAGGGGTTAGGTGCCTTGCTCAAGGGCACCTCAGTCATTTCCCACCGGCTCTGGAATCGAACCAGCAACCTTTGGGTTACCAGTTCAACTCCCTAACCACTAGGCCATGACTGCCCCCAGAAGGGGGTAACGTTAGCTGCTAGGGGAACAAAATGCTGAATTTTGCCGTTCCTTTAATACTACCTCACCTTAAAATAAGATTTAAACTGAGCATGCATTTCTATCAGGTAAAATGCTGTAAATACGTGACATCCGATCAAATTACCTCATCTTTTGCGGTCAAAACTTTCTGCATTTAAGCAGCGTAGGCTATATGACAGGTCTCGTGCAGATTGCTGCCTCGGCAAATCGCGCTATTCTGCCGTTCTCGACAATGTACGTTACCTTTGTAAAAGTAGGGATTTAGCACTTACTGGCATGAAGAACAAATATAGACACAGGCTGTGCATGGAGATCGATATAAGAATCAAACTCTCTTCGATACAAACACATACCCTGTGTGAGTTTCTGTGTTTAATGATGATCACATTATATGAAGATCCACATGATTGCGAATGTGACATTGATTTTATACAACAGTTCAACAAACGAAATATTAATATTAAGTGATGTTCATTTTCAACACAGTTGTCAAAAAATTTTTTTACAACAAAATAATAGCTCCAACGAAAGCCACCGCAGAACTGCAGCACACAGCAGTGTTTGTGAACGAATCTGCGGTTTTGAATGAATCATTAGAGTCAATGATTCAATGATTATTTCATAAATACAGCCACTTGCTTCATTACTGAATGAATGACTCGATGACTCTCCACCTACTGGCGGTTTTAATTCAATATTTAAAAGCATCACTTCGTTTTTACCATCATTGCATATTTCTCTATTGAACATTTATTATGAACATTCATTATTTAAAGCATTATTTATTTTATAAAGGTATTTGTAAAGGTAAAAATGCACTGGAAAAATTGATTTAAGGGGGCAAATATTGTCCCTTACTGAAAAAGGTGCGACTGAAGAGTGGGTAACTTATGCAGAAGGATGTTAAAAGCCTCATGGGGTACAACTCTAAAAAGTTTGAGAACCACTGGGACAGGGTTAAAGAATAGAACAAAATAAACATCAACATCAAAGCACAATACACATATCAAGGGCAGAAAGTAGGCCTAATATACAGAGGTCACTTACAAAGTTAGGTTAAAGACACAAAACAAAGAGGGATTCAAACAAATAGCATATCAATAACAATGTAGAATTTACAGACTGTGAGCAGAAGAGTAATATTAAGATAAAAAAATGTGTTTTTGAAGGAGAGAAGAGTGGATGTTTGACAGATGTCTTGAGGAAGAGCATTCCACAACCTCGGAGCCACAACGCTAAAAGACTCCCATGGTTACCAGACTATTGAAACCGACTGAATATAACACAGCCCCACCGAAGATATTTTTCACCAGCCGCCACTGACGATGAGTGAGTGTGTGTGTGTGTGTGTGTGTGTGTGTGTGTGTGTGAGAGAGAGAGAGAGAGAGAGTGTGTGAGAGTGAGTGTGTGAGAGAGAGAGGAGAAATGTAACAAAGTTTAATGTTGTAAGTAAACTGTGTTTGAGAGAGAGAGAGAGAGAGAGAGAGAGAGAGGGAGGTGTTCAGAGAGGAGTCTGTTGGATGTTAAGCTGTTATTTGTTTTATGGACTCAATGTTGACAATTTAAAACATTTCAAACACTGTTGGCAGAAGTGAAAAATACATAATTTTATGAAGTTACAATTTTGTTTGATTCCATGATGTATTTTACTGAACATGAGTATTTACATGCAAATCCAAATTATTGTAATTTACTGACAGTTAGGCTACTTATATCTTGTCTTTTCACTTTATTAAGATCAGATTCTGCAGGTAAAATTACAATAATAAGGTGACTTGACTTGACCTACTACAGGACTTGACTTGACTTGACTTGCCCAAGAAAAAAATACTTGGGACTAACTTGAGACTTGAAGGTTAAGACTTGAGACTTACTTGAGACTTACACATGTGTGACTTGGTCCCATCTCTGTGAAAATCCTGTCATCATTTACTCACCCTCAAGTTGTTCCAATCCTGTAGGGTTTCTCTGTCCTGCTGAACACAACATAAGATATTTTGAAGAGTATCGGTAACCAAATAGTTGATTGACCCCACTGACATCCATCATATTTTTTACCCCCATACTATGGAGGTCAATGGGGTCCATCAACTGTTTGGTTACCGATACTCTTCAAAATATCTTATTTTGTGTTCAGCAGGAGAAAGAAACTCATACAGGGCCATGAACTATTTGTTTGGTGTTTACTATTCCTTTAAAAGTACTAAACTGAAAGAAGGTCATGTGTGTTTTGGTGATTAAACCAAATGTTCCGTTACATATTACAATCATCTTGTGTTTTGAAACATTGATTATGTGGACTGAAAATGTGCATAACTGTAATGAAAGCATGGATCAGGTTTTGAAAGAATGACTAGCTGGGTTACAAGTGTGATCAGTTTGGATATTTTTAGCCAAGAGTTTTGAAAATTGTAAAAATTTTATAAATACTTTTTTTTTACTAAAACAAGTCAAGTCAAGTCAAGTTTATTTGTATGGCGCTTTTCACAATACAGATTGCATCAAAGCAGCTTCACAGTATTAAATTCAAATAATACAACAAAGTTTGTTTCAAGAGGAATTTATTGATTGATAAAATTAAATTAAATATCCCCAAAATATCCCCAACTGAGCAAGCCAAAGGCAACAGTGGCAAGGAACCGAAAAACTCCATCAAGTGACCTAATGGTGTCCTAAAACTCCATCAGGTGCCTTAATGGAGAAAAAAAACCTTGGGAGAACCCAGGTTCAGTCGGGGGCCAGTTCTCCTCTGGCATTGGATAGAGGCCGGATTGTAGTTTGAACTGTGGGATTATATGAATGCTTGGCTGAAGAGATGCGACTGTAATCTAGTTTTAAACTGGGAGAGCGAGTCTGAGCAACGAACAGTATCAGGAAGACTATTCCAGAGTTTTGGAGCCAAATGTGAAAATGCTCTCCCTCCTTTGGTGGTTCTGGATATCCTAGGTATGACCAAAAGCCTTGAATTTAGTGATCTTAAAGAGCGCGATGGATTATAGGGCGATAGAAGATCCGTTAAATAGACTGGAGCTAAGCCGTTTAGGGCTTTATAAGTCAGTAGCAATACCTTGTAATTAATACGGAACTTTATAGGTAACCAATGCAGTGATGATAAAATCGGTGTTATATGATCATATTTTCTTGATCTCGTAAGAACTCTAGCGGCGGCATTTTGGACTAACTGTAGCTTGTTTATTGAGGATGCAGGACAACCAGCTAATAAAGCATTACAGTAATCCAGTCTCGAGGTCATGAATGCATGAACTAACTTTTCTGCATCAGAAACTGATAGCATATTACGTAGCTTAGCAATGTTTCTAAGGTGGAAAAAGGCTGTTTTTGTAACATATGAAATATGATTTTCAAAAGACAGGTTGCAATCGAGTATAACACCCAGGTCTTTTACTGTAGAGGATAAAGTAACAGGACATCCTATGATGTTAAAGTTGTATTGTGCGAGGTTTTGTGGGCGGTTTTTTGAACCGATAAGTATTACCTCTCTCTTGTCTGGATTTAATAAAAGAAAATTACGCGTCATCCAATCTTTTATATCTTTAACACAATCTGTCAATTTGGAAAATGTAGCGTTTTCATCCGGCCGTGATGAAATATATATTTGAGTGTCATCGGCATAACAATGGAAACTAATTCCATGTTTCCTTATAATATTTCCAAGTGGCATCATATATATTGAAAATAACAGAGGGCCTAATACAGATCCCTGCGGCACTCCATAGTTTACTGGAGTTATGATCGATTTTTCTCCATTTAAATAGACAAAATGGTAGCCGTCAAATAGGTATGATTTGAACCAGCTTAGTGCTTGTCCTTGAACACCAGTATAATTTTGTAGTCGATCTAAGAGTATTGTGTGATCTATAGTATCGAACGCAGCACTAAGATCAAGTAAAACTAGTATTGAGATACAGCCTTGGTCAGAAGCTAAAAGTAAATCATTTGTGATTTTAACGAGCGCAGTTTCAGTGCTATGATGCGGTCTGAATCCAGACTGAAACTTTTCATAGATATCATTTTGTTGCAAGAAAGATAGAAAGATAAAACAAGAGAAATTATCAAGACGAAAATATAGCAACGAAAAAACATCCTGCAATTATAAATGCTTAACAACATCATTTACCAATAAAGCCATTATCTGCAGTATATTTATCTATATAAAACGGGTAGTTCCAGTCCTTGGTTCTGATTAACGTTAGTGGCGTTTTTTCCAGATAAAACACGGCAATGATCGCTTCAATGGTTCAACATTTCACTGCACAACACCCCTAGCAACCATCTTAGCAACATAAACATAAACTTCTCATTGATATTGTTCATTGAAGCTTATAGAGTAGAGTATTACGAGAGTACCTGCATTTACAGTAGATATAGTCATATATTCATAATAAAAATCTGTTTGAATGTCCGCTGCAATATCTTGAACTTTTAACAGTTAAGGGGTTTTCCCGTGCCCTGACACCCTAGTCATTTGCGTCTTACAGACTGTCTCATAAAGACAGTCTTTGCCGCCATCTGATGGCGAAATAATGTAATATAGTTGTTCCTACCTCTGATGTCACGCGATGCAGCAGATTCACTTCTCCACACTGCATTCACTCACCGAACTCTTGACTGAGTGCTTATGACGTCACAAAGGCCGCGCCAGAACTCCTGAGGATGGAAATGGTTATTATTTAAATGTTCTAGTTGTTGATTCAAACAATTACATGAACCTTTTTTTTTTTTTTATCACGTGTGAATGTTTTAAATTACTTTTATATATAGATTTTGATTTACCCTGCCAGCTCTAGACTTTCAATCTAAAACTATGAAAATTCATTGTAAAACTATGATAGACCTAAAATAAATAAATATATAACATTTGAATAGCCTATTTATCAAGTGAAAATGATTTCTTAAAAAGTTATTGTTTCCAGTTACCAAAGAGCCAACAAAATGAAATGAGGTGAACAGTATACATAAAAACCAGGTACATTTCACATATAAAATATTTTTATTCTGCTGTTTTTGTCAAATTATGCACAAATAAAAAGATAATTTGTTAGTAGTTAATATAAAATATTATTGGTTTGTATTCATTCACCATCGTCAATTTCAACACTGAATATTATCAAAAACAATACATATTATTTTTTTAGTTGGCCCATTAACTTCAATTTTAAAACATGTTTGCTCAACTAGTTTCATAGTTCATTCAACTGAGAAGTTTTATTTAGTCCAACATTTAGAAATCTAGTGTGAAGATTCTGTCAATTACAAATGACAAAAAACTGTTTATTGTTTATCATTTTATTTGTTACATGTTATATGATAATAGGAATAGTTGTTGAATTAGTTACTAAGCAATTTTATACTGACGCTGCTAACATAAAATACTTAACTGGCAAAAGATACATACAATTATTTGCATTTAAAGCACAAAAAAAAAAAAAAAAAAAATTACGTTTTTTTTTTTCTCAGCATGGAATAGTTCAATCAACAGATGCTTGACATACGCATGTTGAAATACAAATACAAAATTAAAATGTAGTCAACTGAAATGTGCTTAAACACTACCGATTTGTTTATATACAAACTCTTCAAAAAATGTCATCTTAAAAAATGAAAATGTACAGTTCACTTCACCTCTGAACCGTTACGAGCATCAAGACACCGTTATAGACTTGAAGCAACATCCAGTCTAAAGAGTTTATTTAGTCAGTTACAAAATCTATATTTACTGACAAATTTCCTGAATAAAGACTGAAAACCAATTAAGTATAAACTGTCTTTTACATTAAAATGTACAAAAACCCATTGCTATAAGCATACTTACCATACTCAACTACATTAAAGACCCACTCCGATGAAAATCATGTTTTTCTAGGTGTTAACATGTTCTTGTGGCATTTTTCTTATGCTAGAGGACATATCTTGAGAAAAATAAGCTCAAAGTTGTATTTCTGAGTATTTCTGCATTCAAATGGCTGTGAATCAGTAGCAGACGCTAAAATGCCGGCTAAAATAGACTGGAGTTGTGACGTAGTAACTCCACTGGGCGGGGCCCGCCCGGTCAGGTTCAGGAGTAGAGAAGACGATGGCGGATCAATACCTATGTGCGGTAGCGGGTTGCAATGCTAAGAGGAGAGATATTGGTATTAGCTTTCATGCTTTACCAAAACATGTTGCTGTGAGAGATGAATGGATTACGTTCCAGGGTTCCAGACTGCGACCATTTTTTGAGAATGTGCGAGTTAAAATTGTATGTGGTCGCATTTGTGCGAGTGCATGGTCATGTACTACTCAGTTAAATTCACGCATGAATTTTCCTGCATTGAACTTGTTTTAGCGCCCGCCAAAGTGAATTTTTGTCCCGCCAAAGTCTTATTTGATCGGTGAGTAATGTAGAAGAACTGCTGCGCTTGTGACAGGACATGTTTATAACTGAAAGAACGAGCAGAGAGAGAGACCCGGACGCGCGCGCGCGCACTCTCTGTCTTCTTCGGAGCCAGGCGAAAATGTAAACAAGACCTCACCGTCTCCAAACTAAGCGCTGTCTTGCTCTCTCTCCCTCGCACATATTAATCAAAATAAATCGACACGGCGGTAAAAGGTCGGAAGACCAAAGTTTCATGTGGAGCATTCGGAGTTTTTTTTTTCTTTTTCTGAATTGCCGCTGGGTGTGAATTGTGCTAAATAAGTTGCCTTATCTTCTCTGAAAAGCGTTCCGGACATTCAGCTGACATAAAACAACACTTTAATTAAACGAAAAAAACTATCCAGTGATGAAATGTTTTCTGTGTTGACAGAAAGACAGAAAGAGGCTGTTGCTGCCTATGTATCTCGCTTCAGCCAACGGCTCCGCCCACAACGCAGAGGCGAATTGCTAATGAGCTACTGCCGCTCTGCTGAAGCGAAGTCCCAGAAAACGGCACAGGTTTTGTGATTTTGGCTAAAAACGGCATAATCATCATTTAAAGACCACTGAGAATGTTTAAAAATAGCTCAAAATATGATCGGAGTGGGACTTTAAAGATCATGATGTTTAATGTCAGAAATGTCAGACTTTAATCTGCAGGAAAACTAGGCTAGATCTGGTTGTGCTGAAGCTCTCTCTCACTCCTGATGTTCAAAACAAACAGTCAACACTTTGTTAAAACTTCGCTCAGCCCAAAAGACCGGGACAGGAGAAGGAGAAGGACCAGGACACTAAAAGTGTTTGTAGAATAATCTTAATTACTTCTCAATGCTCAGTCGGACTTCATCTGACCAGCACAAATTCAACAAGTGTTCATGAAGACAATGGGAAATTACTGCTTCACAACATCATCCCGTGACGTTAAACACCTTCAAATTGAGACATATTTGTACAACACAGCACAAAACATACAGTAAAATTTGAGAAAAATAATGTAAAGAAAAAAATGACTGATATAGAAAGTAATATGACAGAGATAAAGTAATATGAAAAAAGATTTCAAATAGCATGAATGAAGGGCAATGCAGATGTATGTTTGCTCTCTTAAAGGGGTCATCGGATGCCCATTTTCCACAAGTTGGTATGATTCTTTAGGGTCTTCATGTAAAGTGTGTAACGTATACTAAAATTCCACAATGGGTGTGTAAAACAACACCCTTTTTACCTCCTCCAAAACAGCTCTGTTCACAGCGACCCGTTTCGGTGCATGTCTCTTTAAATGATAATGAGCAACTGCTCACCCATGAGGGGTGTCCACCCAGGGCCGTTTCAAGATATTTGGGGGCCCTAGGCAAAAGAGTGGTCCCAAGTCCTCCCTCAGGAAATTTTTTTAAATTCAGATGGGATTTCTTGAATTCTGGTGCATTTTAAGAGTCATGAATTACTGTTTAAGTGTTTAAGAAATTTAAGCAAAGCACCTAATAAAGCAACAAAAGAAAAAAAAAAAGAAAAAAAGTGAATAGCCATACGTTTATTGTTATTCTCATTGCATATCATGAAAGTGAAATGTGGAGGATTCGATATTTACTTTACAGGAAAAGAACTTAACTTCCCATAATGCCACAGACAGTAACGTCATACGCAAAACTACCTGTTGTTACGGTAGCCTACAAAGTGTTGAGCTGTGTTGATGGAGAAGAATAAAAGGACAAACGCGAAGGAAAAAGGGCATTTTTCTCCAGATGGAATAGAAACATCACCAACGGAAATTGATAGCCTGCATACGCCTAAAATGTAACCGGACTTGATGGATTATTTTGTTTGGACCTAAC
This sequence comes from Leuciscus leuciscus, assembly GCF_965113295.1. Lineage (NCBI taxonomy): Eukaryota > Metazoa > Chordata > Actinopteri > Cypriniformes > Leuciscidae > Leuciscus > Leuciscus leuciscus. Next base: position 20,035 of record NW_028118200.1, on the reverse strand, counting down.
TGCATGGGATGGGAGTCATAGGACCAGCTCATTTTGTTTGGAATTGACAAAGTTTTTACCGGTGACCGCAACCGCGGGCAGACAGCCGTCAAGAGTAAGTTACAACACTTCTCTAGCTTTTGCCTTTATACATGGCAAAAAATCTCATGCGATCGTAATCTGGGCTCGTGCATCAAGAGGATTTAGCTCAAAGGAAGTTTTCGAACGCTGTAGCTACAACAGTGAAGGGGCGAGAAGTTGTCTAGTGTGTATTTTATGCTTAAATTCTGCAAACAGAACAAAGTTGTGTATGACTATTAGTTGAACTTTTTCACCCTCTAACAACGCTCACATACCGTTGTGTTTGGTCACTGATGTCAAGGTTTATGTTCGCAGAGATGTGAAAACACGTCAGACAGTTGCATTTGGAGCTAATAATGGTTTACTTGCCGCTGTGTCTTTGGCGTTTTTCTTCTTTCTTTCGGAAAATCCTGAAGGGTATGAGCGCTTCATGATGACATTTTTAAATTTAAATGCCCGCGTAGCGCTGTTACTGACAGCTAGTGGGGGACCTGATGGGGGGTGCGCGACAGTGGATGTCACTTCAACATTACAGTGATTACTATGAGTCACTATGAGTGCCCGTCGTTGCATAGGAGGAATCCCTCTAGTTTGGGGGGCCCCTCTCACGGAGCAGTACTGGAGAGTGATTGCGCTGTCTCACTGTGATAGTTTGTTTACAGTGGTTGATACTGTTTGACGAGGGCAGATACACAACCTAAACGACCGTGCGGCCATCGGGGGCCCCCTTCAGCTGGGGGCCCTAGGCAGCTGCCTACCTTGCCTACCCCATTGCGACGGCTCTGTGTCCACCATAGACAGTATAAGAAGTGGACAGAGCCATCTCATTGGAACTCAATTGAGACAAGTGAAGCCCATTTTTAGCGATTTTTTTGGACTTCCGTTCCTGACGCGCAGACTCAAACCGAGCTTGACGACGTAGATGTGACGTGAGCAACCCGTCTGTCTTCTAGTGGCTGTGGCATGAGAAATCTGAATCATTCCCTTCCGAATCTTGCAGAGACGGAGAGCGTGAGTAGGAGGTATCCACGAGCTAGGAGCAGGAGAAACTTTTGCTAGGTATTCTGATTCATTATTTTGTCATTTTGCCTCCATGTCCTCCCGATTGCCCGCGAGCTTCTCCTCCTGTCCATACGGTAATCTCTCTACTGTGCGACAGAGAGTCGCGTGGTTATGACGCAATCTTTAGCCTACTTTTACAAAAACTGCTTCTACAGGGCCATAACATAAGCTACAAGGTAATGGAGCATTTTATACATTGTTGTGTTTCTTTAGAAATAAATAATGGACAAATGGAGTCTTTAAACGCCTCAGATGTGAAGTTATTCGCTGTCAAAGTGACGCCAAAATGAATGGGAGTCAATGGGATGCTAACAGCAGGTGAAGTTCTGCTACAAGATGGTGGCACGCGGCCGGCTTCAACTTCCGGTCGACTTCCTTCCCGCTTGGTGTCCACACAAGACATTTTTAAGTGTTGCCTTGGGCCCAGTTTACACGTACATGGTTATTTTGAAAAACGGAGACATTTCCCTTCGTTTGCGCCCTTCGTTTACACGCAAACGGAGAATTCGCCTCTGAAACCGATTCTTTCTAAAAACTCCGGCCAGAGTGGAGATTTTGAAAATCTTCGTTTGCATGTAAACTGAGACAAACGGATGTTTAGGCAGCCAACGTCACAGTGTGCCAGAGCTCGCACCTACGCCAAAAGTGCGACCTATGTTTACATTTTCATTTGGCTTTGGTGATCATGGAAGCGTTCAGAGTAGCAGTCACATTTATGTTGGTGCAAACTCTTTTCATGTGTTTGCATTTGCAAATACAGCTGCTCCATTATGTCGAGGAGCAGAGACGAATGAGTGCTCGGAGGTCAGCAATTTTGCAACAACTTCTCCTCCCTCCAACACAAAAGAACCAGTCCGCGTCACCGCCAGCGTCGCCGGTTTTGGGTCCGACCTGGGCGAACTGCTGTCTAGTGGGAGAACTTCGAAAATGAAGTGGTTGTCCCGGATGAGTGGCATGAAAATTTTAGGATATCAAGGTCATCGCTGCTGTCACTCTCCGAATTGCTGCGTCCCTACATCGAGGCTGAGACGACCGTCATGCGGTTCCCTGTCGCCTGCACCTTGTATTACCTGTCCGACGAGGGTAGACTGCGCAAGACAGCCAACGTTATGCCAACATAAATGTGTGTTGGCAGTGTGTGTACACAACCACCCTATAATGATAAAAATCCACCCAGTGCTTTTTTTATAATCCCAATAAATCATAAGCACTGTCTCAGAACAAGCCGTTCTCAGATTCGCGGCAATGTGACGTCACTTTGCACAGGCCCCTCCCACGACTGTTGATTGACACTGCAGTTTGAGCATAGACCCGCCCTGAGGGAGCGGGACACAGTCCGCCATTGTTTCGACGCTTGAGCAGCTGTAGACTAGCCTGACTACGTCAGACTTCGTACTTCCGCTCAATTTCAGTTCGCTTCTGTACTCAGTCTGAGATAGCGACCTATCTCTCAGTTTTCCTCCGGCCTCAAAACAGCCGGCCAATCAACGAACAGAGGGCGGGCTGAGAGCCGTGACGTAGACGCTGATTGTACCGTGGATGCGGAGATTTACTTCACATAATCTGCAAAAGTCGTTCACAGCCATGTTCACTCCGGTATTTCGCTCGATGGTTTTGTTTTCACATCATACAAGTGTTTACAGTGGAAGTTCGATGCGGCTGAGCCAGCGCATAACACACGTCATAACCAAACGTTATGTGATTGGCTTACGGGTAACCAATGATTTAAAACTTCAGACAAGCGCCGTCATGTGTCACTTTCACTTTCACTTTCACTTTATTAAAGGCACACTATGTAAAGTGTAACATTTAATCTGATAGTAACTTTGAACTAAATAAATAAAAAAACGCTTCAGTGCGCCGACGCACTGGTGCAGCTTAACAGGTTAAAGGCACACTATGCAGCTTTCCGTTTTTGTCAAACAGCGACCCCTAGAGTCGCTGTGGAGTACTTGTATTTAATATTACTGTCGCCACTCGCGCAGAGCCGTCTCTGCACTCACGGCCTGATCCCTTCCGCCCTCTATACCGGTACCTGTTCAGTAGGATGGAGGCTGTAATGAGTGGAAATAAGGTGTGGCCCCTTTAAGAGCTGCGCGCGCCCTGTTGAACTGTCGACAGTCTGTATTGTATGTGCACCTCGAACACCCCCATGTATGCGGGTTATTTCAGTTTGATGCTCATTCTTATCTTACTTTTGTTTATCAAGTAAAGCTGTGGACGGTAGAATGGGTGACAAACAGTTACACGAGTTCGATTGGGGAATAAAGTGCAAGTTGTGAGATGCCAATCGCCTCCGTGAGTCTGTCTGGCCTTTGTAATAACTTCATCTGTGAGCTATCCCTATTTCTCCTCCTGCCACAACGCGTTACAAAGCGTCGGACATCGAACAGGCACAGATAAGCTCTGAAGATGTCTACTAGTCCATCAACAAGAACGATATTTACTCGAGTCTGACTCCTTGCTCGGTCAGTCTGCCATTTCCTCTTTCTTTGGTCCTCCGACAAACCTTTCCTAGCTTTCTGCTTCTTTTTTACCGGTTCAGCCATGACGAAAGTGTGAAGAACTCACTATCTAACATTACCTTTTTCTACGTGTACGTGTGCACTGTGCAGTGCCATAAAGCAATTCGTTATAACGCGAGACCTGATATCAAGCGATACACGCCCGCCGGCCCAAAGTTGCAAGGGTGGTTTTTCGGCTCACAGGCGCTTGGGGGGTGCGAGACGACCACCATTCAACCCGAAATAAGTCATATAACTATTCCAATGACTCCGAAGCTGTTCGGTTAAAGTAAAAAAGTTACTTAGTCCACCTTTAAGCACAGACTGAAAAGGTGTGTATATATTTGTTTACTGTTAGTTGTAACGAGTGTTTTGTGTACTTCGCTGTGTATGTTCCATGCTAATGAAAGGGAGAGAGAGAGTTTTGGATAAGACTTAAATGCTCACATCTTATACAGTTTTTATTTAGCTGCTCTTACAGTGATTTTCTGGAGTAAAACTAACGCTTCATCTTTTGTGTGATGTACAATAAACTTAATCGAACTCATCAGTATATTTTGGTCATCATTCGGACGAGGTCTGCTACAGCAGGCTTGTATTAATAGTGGATAAAAGCAGATGACAAATAAGTTATAACCATAATTAAGCTAAACTATACCTGTTCAATCTCCATACAGTATATATTCTCTGGCTCTGTGGGCATTATTGTCCGACTCCGAGTCGAAATGAACACCACTAATGAGAGTTTCTGTTTTGATATTATCAGATGAGATTGTCCTGGCTCTGAGCGCGAGCTCGTAAGGCTCCACCCTTTGGGCGGCAGCAGCAGCTCATTTGCATTTAACCCTCTGGGGACCAAAAACGCGCCCGCGCGTTTTGCTCGTTTTTTTTTTTAGCAATGAAAAATAAACACAAAATGCTCTGTTAATTTTGATCTTTCATTTTCGTGTAATACATCAATCGATCCTGTTCAGTTTCTATTTTTTTTCTGTATACTCACAATACAAATAAAGTGTTTTGCTTTTTGACAAATAAAGAAAAACTAACATGATGCTATTTCTGCCTTCTCTCTGTCAGTAAACTCCCATTTGAAACGCGTTCGAAAATGATCTATAACTCCGCGAAAATTCAGTCAAACAGGCAAACAGACCCACGGGCATAAAGCTTGAGATCGCAGCTTTTAAATGAAGTAATTTATATAAAAAACAAATATTATCAGCTTCTGTAATCTGTATAAAAAGAGAGCGACTCCAGTCGAGCTCATTACGAGCCATTCAAAAGTAATTTGACCACGCCCCGGAGAGCGCGTGCTATTCAAACGCAAATTCTGAGAACCATTTCAGTCTGTGAAACGCCCCCACATCAGCTGTAAAAAAAGAGGCATAATATAGCCTACCTTATGGAGAAAATTTTCCGTGCTGATATGAGGAGCAGATCCCGCTGAGGAGTGAGGTAGGCTAAGTTATCCTTTCTCAAGTGTTAATGTGGAATAACGTTATGGAATAACGTTGTAGGCTTATGTAAACAAAAAGATGAATCGCGTTTCTATAATATGAATCGCGTTTCTGTGAGATGAATGAAGGGTACATATTTGTAAAGACTGTTTAGCCTAAATATGAATCGCGTTTCTGTGAGATGAATGAAGGGTACATATTTGTAAAGACTGTTTAGCCTAAAATGAATCGCGTTTCTGTGAGATGAATGAAGGGTACATATTTGTAAAGAGTGTTTAGCCTAAATATGAATCGCGCGTCTGTGTGTGAAAGAATAAACTGCTTTTACAGTTACAGTTACTGCGTTACAGTCAGGCGAAGTATGAAAGACAACATTTTGTTGACTAGATTTGGGTACAGTTTTTACTGTAGAATATACTGTCACATCAAATAAGCTTTTCTTCTCATATATATAAAATACTATTTTGTCAAAAATAAAGTCATAGACTAAGATGTTCCAATGTTGGCTATATTCAAACTAATGAATACATATGATAAAATGTAGGCCTATAATCTTTTTTTTTTTTTTTTTACAAAGAAAGAGTACTTTTTTGCAGAAATATTGCTGAAATTGTAATTATTGTTGTAATTGTAACCTTTTTAATAAAATAGCAAAACATATTTACAAGATAGATGTAAGCAAAATCTTAAATGGTCAATATAAGTCTTCTGCAAAATATATATTTTGTCCTTGCATTGTGGCTCAGTCAGTGTCACACCTGAATGAATGGCTAATTATGCAGAGTCATTATGCAGAGTGGGTGGGACTAAGGTGTAAACTACTCCTCCCCCTCGCATATTGGCTTTCCAAGCAAAACCTGTTTTACACCATTTAAATCAATGTATTTTTTTTTGTGAACGATAAAGCAAGACTATTTTCACATAATTTTGAAGCTAGAACTGAAAGGGACAACATCCATTAGTCAAAAGTCTTGTGGGCACATATTTTGTATGAGTTTTGTGGTCTTATTTCAGCAACTTTCATTTTTATTTTTTTAAATAACCACGCATAAACATTATTCTCTTAAAAATACAAACATCTACATACATGTTGCTCGCATATTATGGTAGGCCTGTTTGTGCTATATAGAGTGAATTTACACCTTTGCCATTAACATGTTTATAAATAACTGAAAAAAGCACAAATGTCAGAGCATGTCAGAACATCTCAAGGGCCCCAAAAACAGCTTGGTCCCCAGAGGGTTAAAGGGATACACACTAAAACGGTGTGTTTTTCTGAGCCCCCAAAAAATGACAATTTAAACATGCTGTAAAAAAAATATCTGTTGGGTATTTTGAGCTAAAACTTCACATACATACTCTGGGGACATCAGAGACTTATTTTTTGTGAAAAGGGTCATAATAGGTGCCCTGTAAGCATAAATACTGTTAAGGAAGTTTGTAGTAGACTAATTCACACACACACACACACACACACACACACACACACACACACACACACACACACACACACACACACACACACACACACACACACACACACACACACACACACACACACACACACACACACACACACACACACACACATATATATATATATATATATATAGAGAGAGAGAGAGAGAGAGAGAGAGAGAGAGAGAGAGAGAGAGAGAGAGAGAGAGCTCAGAAAGACTAATTGTCTTGTGGCCTGATGCTAGAGAGAGGCAGGATTAGCCACTCAATTAGTTGTTCAAATTACAGTAGATCAATAAGCAGGTGAGTTTGATCAAGGTTGCTGCTAAACTCTGCAGGAAAATAGACCTCGAGGACCAGAGTTGAGAACCCCTGCCCTACACATTGATTGCAAATGTTCTGATTCTTTATTATTGTTGGGTAATTGTCACGGATCTGCCAGGCTGTCACATCAGCCATTCACACAGCACACCTTCACCAGAGTACTGAACACTCACACCTGCACTTCATCTGCACCATCATCAAGCCAGCTACAAAAGCACACACCTCGTCTCACATCATTGTCTGGTCTTGTTTCAATGAAGTGCTTACCTGTTCTCCAGCGTTGGTACTCCAGTGTATTCCTCTCCTGTGTTCTCCTGTCATCATCCTGCATACTCACCAAACACGAAGAGGTGTGTGCGTCCGTCCATCCAGCCATCCGTCCAACTATCCATGATCTCCTGCACCTGTAAAACAAGGAAGGTCTTCGTTACTAAGCTTTACTCATTCTTCAAAGTCTATTTGAACTGCATACTCATCCGTATTCTCCATTCTGCTCAGTGCTGTTAATAAAGCTCACATTTCAATGTATTTCTTTGTGTCTGGATCTGCATTCTGTAACAGGTAACACTTTACAATAAGGCTTTATTAGTTAATTCACTATAGTTAACATAAACTGACAATGGACAATACTCCTAAAGCAGTTATTAATCTTGGTTAATGTTCATTTCAACATTTAATAACACATTATTAAATTCAGAAGGATTTAATGGACCTGAGCTAACATGAACTAACAATGATCAGTTGTATTTTTTTTAAACTAATGTTAACAAAGAATAACTATGGTAACAGATGTAGCTTTTGCTCAGTGTTAATGTTGGTTAAGGCATTAACTGACTTTACCTTATTGTAAAGTGTTACCTATTGTTCTTTATAATTATTTATAACACTTGAATCAGTTTAAAACATTTGTTTACTTTATGTAGTTTTTGTGTGCATTACTTTATTGGATTTAAATATAATTTAGTTTGTTTTGTTTTAAGAAAAAAAATATAAAACCTGTTATGGTTTGAAAACGCTCATTTCAATATCGTGATAATACCATATATATTCGGTCAAATTCCTAAAAAAAAAACAATAATAATATTAATGTCCATGGGAAAATGTGGGTCCCATGGCCAAACCAGTTGAGAACTGCTGGTCCAGTATAAGGGACATTTCAGATACAGCCGTAGTGTCTTAGTGACTGTTCAAAGTCTTGTTTGTTGAATTTTTCCAGTTGTAAATATTGTAAAAAGAAAAAAAAAAAGAAAAAAAATCAGCTTGCCCATTTATTTGTAATTTTACTTATAATGGCAGTAATTCTGAATTTAATATCTTTGTTACTGTGAAGATGTTTCATTCAAAAGGAATCGATAAAACAAAACTCTTTAATAATTATGTGGCCAAGACACAAACTGAAAAGATATATTGAAGCTCTACAACTATGATGTCACAGAGACATTCTATAGAACTCTCCTGAGCAAAAGTCCCACAAAGACACAATCCTGAGGAGACTTTAATCAGAGTTTGAGGAGAGAAGACTGAATACATTTACAGTCCTGAGAGAACATGGAGAACATAAGAGCAACAGCCTTTGACGTGTTTGATGAAGCACGTTTACTGGGCGAACACACTGACTTGATCATCAAGTCAAATGACAGAGAATTTCAAGTGCACAAGATCATCATGTGTGGCTGCAGCTCCTACTTTAGGTGAGAAGAAGCATTTGAACTGCAATTGTGTGCAAATTACCTAGAAATGATTATAATTATATACATCATTTCCACTGCCAACATTATACGGTTGAAATTGCCTAAGTCCAAATATATAAATGCATGAAAATGAATGAGTGTATTGCCAGAAAAAAGAATGTAACTATGATATCTAGGCAAACACATTCTTGAAATTTTATTCTGGAAGTGGCTATGAATGAAGTTTTACCCAGCATTTCAAATTTAATATAGGAAACTGCATTGGCATCTGCAAGTTGACAGAGGACTTTTCCTCCTGCTCAAAGCTCCGCTGTAAAGCACAGCACTACATCCTGCAGCACTTTGAGGAGGTTCTGCACGTACCTGAGGAGTTCCTGGAGCTCTTCCTGGAACAGCTGGAGGCAGACATGGGGACTTGTGACTTGGTGACTTGGACTCGAGTCGCTATTTTTATGACTTGTGACTTGACTTGACAAAAAATAAAATACTTGAGACTTGACTCGGACTTGGAAGTTAAAGACTCGGGACTTGACATGACTTGAGACACGATGACTTGAATGACTTGAGTGTTAATCACATTCTTGTTTTCAGTTTGAATATAAAATATAGAAATTATTTTTAAAAATCAAGTTGATTACCCAGCTGGAGCGCAGGCTGAGAATAGCGTTGTCATGACTGGATCATGAAACTATCATCAGTCATGCCCTCTCGTACCTTACGCACACCACGCCCACTTAGATCAGATATCACATCAACATGTCAGCCGGAGGGGTACCGAGGGTCATCGCTTTCGGCTTCAAGAATTGTTCACAAGATGGCAAAAGACGAGCAGCGCTTTGCAAGACATGCAACATTAACAGCCATTCTGCCCAGTAAGTGCTTTTCAATTTGTTAATGTTATCTGGTTAGTTGGTAGTTAGCTAATGTAATAATAGCTAAAGTAGCCATAAGGTTTTATCAGCGATTTCAGGCCCAAAAAAGGCCCAAATATAAATGATCACATTCATCTAATCTTTCCTAACGATGAGTGAGTGTGTGTGTGTGTGTGTGTGTGTGTGTGTGTGTGTGTGTGTGTGTGTGTGTGTGTGTGTGTGTGAGAGAGAGAGAGAGTGTGTGAGAGTGAGTGTGTGTGAGAGAGAGGAGAAATGTAACAAAGTTTAATGTTGTAAGTAAACTGTGTTTGAGAGAGAGAGAGGGAGGGAGGTGTTCAGAGAGGAGTCTGTTGGATGTTAAGCTGTTATTTGTTTTATGGACTCAATGTTGACAATTTAAAACATTTCAAACACTGTTGGCAGAAGTGAAAAATAAATAATTTTCACTTCTGAGCGCAAACGAAGGGAGACATTTCCCTTCGTTTGCGCCCTTCGTTTACACGCAAATGGAGAATTCGCCTCTGAAACCGATTCTTTCTAAAAACTCCGGCCAGAGTGGAGATTTTGAAAATCTTCGTTTGCATGTAAACTGAGACAAACGGATGTTTAGGCAGCCAACGTCACAGTATGCGCCAGAGCTCGCACCTACGCCAAAAGTGCGACCTATGTTTACATTTTCATTTGGCTTTGGTGATCATGGAAGCGTTCAGAGTAGCAGTCACATTTATGTTGGTGCAAACTCTTTTCGTGTGTTTGCATTTGCAAATACAGCTGCTCCATTATGTCGAGGAGCAGAGACGAATGAGTGCTCGGAGGTCAGCAATTTTGCAACAACTTCTCCTCCCTCCAACACGAAGAACCAGTCCGCGTCACCGCCAGCGTCGCCGGTTTTGGGTCCGACCTGGGCGAACTGCTGTCTGGTGGGAGAACTTTGAAAATGAAGATGTTGTCCTGGATGAGTGGCGTGAAAATTGTAGGATGTCAAGGTCATCGCTGCTGTCACTCTCCGAATTGCTGCGTCGAGGCTGAGACGACCGTCATGCGGTTCCCTGTCGCCTGCACCTTGTATTACCTGTCCGACGAGGGTAGACTGCGCAAGACAGCCAACGTTATGCCAACATAAATGTGTGTTGGCAGTGTGTGTACACAACCACCCTATAATGATAAAAATCCACCCAGTGCTTTTTTTTATAATCCCAATAAATCATAAGCACTGTCTCAGAACAAGCCGTTCTCAGATTCGCGGCAATGTGACATCACTTTGCACAGGCCCCTCCCACGACTGTTGATTGACACTGCAGTTTGAGCATAGACCCGCCCTGAGGGAGCGGGACACAGTCCGCCATTGTTTCGACGCTTGAGCAACTGTAGACTAGCCTGACTACGTCAGACTTCGTACTTCCGCTCAATTTCAGTTCGCTTCTGTACTCAGTCTGAGATAGCGACCTATCTCTCAGTTTTCCTCCGGCCTCAAAACAGCCGGCCAATCAACGAACAGAGGGCGGGCTGAGAGCCGTGACGTAGACGCTGATTGTACCGTGGATGCGGAGATTTACTTCACATAATCTGCAAAAGTCGTTCACAGCCATGTTCACTCCGGTATTTCGCTCGATGGTTTTGTTTTCACATCATACATGTGTTTACAGTGGAAGTTCGATGCGGCTGAGCCAGCGCATAACACACGTCATAACCAAACGTTATGTGATTGGCTTACGGGTAACCAATGATTTAAAACTTCAGACAAGCGCCGTCATGTGTCACTTTCACTTTCACTTTCACTTTATTAAAGGCACACTATGCAGCTTTCCGTTTTTCTCAAACAGCGACCCCTAGAGTCGCTGTGGAGTACTTGTATTTAATATTACTGTCGCCACTCGCGCAGAGCCGTCTCTGCACTCACGGCCTGATCCCTTCCGCCCTCTATACCGGTACCTGTTCAGTAGGATGGAGGCTGTAATGAGTGGAAATAAGGTGTGGCCCCTTTAAGAGCTGCGCGCGCCCTGTTGAACTGTCGGCAGTCTGTATTGTATGTGCACCTCGAACACCCCCATGTATGCGGGTTATTTCAGTTTGATGCTCATTCTTATCTTACTTTTGTTTATCAAGAAAAGCTGTGGACGGTAGAATGGGTGACAAACAGTTACACGAGTTCGATTGGGGAATAAAGTGCAAGTTGTGAGATGCCAATCGCCTCCGTGAGTCTGTCTGGCCTCTGTAATAACTTCATCTGTGAGCTATCCCTATTTCTCCTCCTGACACAACGCGTTACAAAGCGTCGGACATCGAACAGGCACAGATAAGCTCTGAAGATGTCTACTAGTCCATCAACAAGAACGATATTTACTCGAGTCTGACTCCTTGCTCGGTCAGTCTGCCGTTTCCTCTTTCTTTGGTCCTCCGACAAACCTTTCCTAGCTTTCTGCTTCTTTTTTACCGGTTCAGCCATGACGAAAGTGTGAAGAACTCAGTATCTAACGTTACCTTTTTCTACGTGTACGTGTGCACTGTGCAGTGCCATAAAGCAATTCGTTACAACGTGAGACCTGATATCAAGCGATACACGCCCGCCGGCCCAAAGTTGCAAGGGTGGTTTTTCGGCTCACAGGCGCTTGGGGAGTGCGAGACGACCACCATTCAACCCGAAATAAGTCATATAACTATTCCAATGACTCCGAAGCTGTTCGGATAAGACTTAAATGCTCACATCTTATACTGTTTTTATTTAGCTGCTCTTACAGTGATTTTCTGGAGTAAAACTAACGCTTCATCTTTTGTGTGATGTACAATAAACTTAATCGAACTCATCAGTATATCTTGGTCATCATTCGGACGAGGTCTGCTACAGCAGGCTTGTATTAATAGTGGATAAAAGCAGATGACAAATAAGTTATAACCATAATTAAGCTAAACTATACCTGTTCAATCTCCATACAGTATATATTCTCTGGCTCTGTGGGCATTATTGTCCGACTCCGAGTCGAAATGAACACCACTAATGAGAGTTTCTGTTTTGATATTATCAGATGAGATTGTCCTGGCTCTGAGCGCGAGCTCGTAAGGCTCCACCCTTTGGGCGGCAGCAGCAGCTCATTTGCATTTAAAGGGATACACACTAAAACGGTGTGTTTTTCTGAGCCCCCCAAAAATGACAATTTAAACATGCTGTAAAAAAAATATCTGTTGGGTATTTTGAGCTAAAACTTCACATACATACTCTGGGGACATCAGAGACTTATTTTTTGTGAAAAGGGTCATAATAGGTGCCCTGTAAGCATAAATACTGTTAACAGGGTTCCCACTCTAAACCAAATGTCAAATTCCCTGACCTTTCCCTGACTTTCACTGACTTTGTTCACAAAACTTTTTTTTTGTTTCACTGACTTTTTTCACAAAAGATGAATTTCCATGACCTATGATGAACGGCAAAACAGGCCGCTGTTTTGCGGAGCACCGAGCAGACAAAAAACAGCCACAGACAGTGTTTTAAATCCAACCAATTTCAAACTTTATTTACCATTATAATCCTAATTGTATACTAGGTCTAAAGTTAGTGCGGCTTAATACACAATATTATACTACACCACGACTAGAATACCGCCTTTTCACATGACAAACGATCCCTCTCGCAAAGTCATTCCAAAAACCATGGCAATGGATGTTGGTAGGTTTACATATATCCCAGAATATTCCTTTTTTGAATTGCCTGAAAAACCACCTCATGAGAGCGTAAAAACGTTTTTGCGATAAACGGGAGTTTTTGCGAAATTGACGTGTTTCCATTGTGCGTATTTTCAATTCGCAATTTCAATTTGCGCAATTTGAAGGGTAATGGAAACGCGGCTTGTGTCTCACACTGCCGTCACTGCTGGGGGTGGGAGCGGCTTCATTAGCTGATTGCCGTTCTCTTGGAGCTATATGGGGAGGCTACCCTGGTAATCCAGAGTTCTCGCGAGAGCACACGTTGAATTTGCTCAGCGAGTTACTCTGGTGTCGAGTAATGATGCTCATTAAATATGCCTCTCGATCTGAGCTGCACCAATCACATCGGGTTACCTGATATAGGCGGGCCAGAGGCGAGCTAAACAGATGACGACAGCGCTGTGACTTCGAAGTCATTAGTAAACATTGCAAGATGGCTATGGATGAACACCATTTGTTTGAAACGGCTTTGGCCGCTACAATGAAAGAATTAGACTTTTTCTCTAAAAGAGGAACAGCGTTTTTGCTTTTTTACCGACTGGATACAGTAAGAGTCTAATCTACCAGTTAGCTCCACTGGTAGCTAAGCGATAACTTGTTGTGATTGGTCGTAGTGTTATCCAATTGCGTGCAGTGAGATTTTCAAATGTATGCTTGGTGCCGCCCCTCGAGCTTGCCGATTTTCATTAGTCGACGCCAGACCATTAATCTTTTAGATTTAGGTCTGGATTTCCAGGCTATGGGGAGGCTGCAGTAGAGCAGTGATGGGCACTTGGGCCGAAGATGATGCTCCTGTCGGCTATTTACGAGTAGCATGCTTCTTGCTGTTTGCGTGGCTGCGAAGTGCACCCTCACCCATATTTGATAGCTCAATAGTAGTTTTACAAACTTTACATTTAGCTTTTCTGTCGTCTACTTTTAACACCCAGGGCCCTATTTTAACGATCTGAAACGCAAGTGTCAAGCGCAAAGCGCAAGTAACTTTGTGGGCGGGTCTATCTATCTATCTATCTATCTATCTATCGTAATAATGTATGATTTGCAAAAATGAAAACTGCTGCTTCTGTGTAGATGAGAGAATCAAAGTGCGTGTTGTGCACACACTACATTGATTATGGCCAAGCTTGCGCCCTAAAAATAGCATATGAATAACATGCGCAACGCGCCACTGACTTTAAACAGTTTTTTTCCTGGTTAGTGGCGCAATTGTTTTCTAAACCTGCAAAATAGCATGAGGGAACGTTTGCGCCGGAACACGCCTCCTCTTTGCGCTGAACCGCCCCCCGGGAGCGCAAGTGTATTTCCTAACTTACCGACGTGCGTCTGAGGAGGGAAAAGTCCGCTTTGAGCGGGTGCAAAATAGGAATGATACATGTGTCGGTGTACAAAGTCAATTGCGCTGGGTGCAAGATAGGGCCCCCAGTCTTTAAATTGTTCATTTTGTAGCCAAAGCTCTTGAAATTTACATTTTCCTGGCATGTTTGCCTTAGTCGAATGCAGTCACCTGTACCTGTTAACTAAGTGATTTCCAATTGAGCGGGAAGGGAATAAATATGGTGCTCAAAATAGCCTAAGCACAACAATACAGAAAGATGTGTGAAACAGCGCGATAAAAAAATCGGTATAGAAAAATTACATTTTGATAAATGGAAACTAAAATTTAAAGCAACAAACTAAATTCCCTGATATTCCATGACTTGGACAAAAAATATATAAAATTCCCTGACTTTCAATGTCTGGAATAGACCTTTTAAAATTCCATGACATTCCAGAAATTCCATGACCCGTGGGAACCCTGTGTTAAGGAAGTTTGTAGTAGACTAATTCACACACACACACACACACACACACACACACACACACACACACACACACACACACACACCCTTCATGTTTTATGGGGATTTTCCATAGAAATAATGATTTGTTTTACTGTACAAATTATATCCCCTAATCTGAAACCTCCCATTACAGAAAATGTTCTGCATTATGTATGATTTACAAGCTGTTTTCCTTGTGGGGACCAAAAAAATGTCCCCATAAGATCAATAAGCAGGTGAGTTTGATCAAGGTTGCTGCTAAACTCTGCAGGAAAATAGACCTCGAGGACCAGAGTTGAGAACCCCTGCCCTACACATTGATTGCAAATGTTCTGATTCTTTATTATTGTTGGGTAATTGTCACGGATCTGGCTGTCACATCAGCCATTCACACAGCACACCTTCACCAGAGTACTGAACACTCACACCTGCACTTCATCTGCACCATCATCAAGCCAGCTACAAAAGCACACACCTCGTCTCACATCATTGTCTGGTCTTGTTTCTATGAAGTGCTTACCTGTTCTCCAGCGTTGGTACTCCAGTGTATTCCTCTCCTGTGTTCTCCTGTCATCATCCTGCATACTCACCAAACACGAAGAGGTGTGTGCGTCCATCCAGCCATCCGTCCAACTATCCATGATCTCCTGCACCTGTAAAACAAGGAAGGTCTTCGTTACTAAGCTTTACTCATTCTTCAAAGTCTATTTGAACTGCATACTCATCCGTATTCTCCATTCTGCTCAGTGCTGTTAATAAAGCTCACATTTCAATGTATTTCTTTGTGTCTGGATCTGCATTCTGTAACAGGTAACACTTTACAATAAGGCTTTATTAGTTAATTCACTATAGTTAACATAAACTGACAATGGACAATACTCCTAAAGCAGTTATTAATCTTGGTTAATG
This sequence comes from Leuciscus leuciscus, assembly GCF_965113295.1. Taxonomy (NCBI): domain Eukaryota; kingdom Metazoa; phylum Chordata; class Actinopteri; order Cypriniformes; family Leuciscidae; genus Leuciscus; species Leuciscus leuciscus. The sequence continues at coordinate 4,182 of NW_028118200.1, read as the reverse complement.
TTAATTTCAACATTTAATAACACATTATTAAATTCAGAAGGATTTAATGGACCTGAGCTAACATGAACTAACAATGATCAGTTGTAGTTTTTTTTTAAACTAATGTTAACAAAGAATAACTATGGTAACAGATGTAGCTTTTGCTCAATGTTAATGTTGGTTAATGCATTAACTGACTTTACCTTATTGTAAAGTGTTACCTATTGTTCTTTATAATTCTTTATTACACTTGAATCAGTTTAAAACATATGTTTACTTTATGTAGTTTTTGTGTGCATTACTTTATTGGATTTAAATATAATTTAGTTTGTTTTGTTTTAAGAAAAAATATATAAAACCTGTTATTGTTTGAAAACGCTCATTTCAATATCGTGATAATACCATATATATTCGGTCAAATTCCTAAAAAAAACCCAATAATAATATTAATGTCCATGGGAAAATGTGGGTCCCATGGCCAAACCAGTTGAGAACTGCTGGTCCAGTATAAGGGACAATTTCAGATACAGCCGTAGTGTCTTAGTGACTGTTCAAAGTCTTGTTTGTTGAATTTTTCCAGTTGTAAATATTGTAAAAAAAAAAGAAAAAAAAATCAGCTTTCCCATTTATTTGTAATTTTACTTATAATGGCAGTAATTCTGAATTTAATATCTTTGTTACTGTGAAGATGTTTCATTCAAAAGGAATCGATAAAACAAAACTCTTTAATAATTATGTGGCCAAGACACAAACTGAAAAGATATATTGAAGCTCTACAACTATGATGTCACAGAGACATTCTATAGAACTCTCCTGAGCAAGAGTCCCACAAAGACACAATCCTGAGAAGACTTTAATCAGAGTTTGAGGAGAGAAGACTGAATACATTTACAGTCCTGAGAGAACATGGAGAACATTAGAGCAACAGCCTTTGACGTGTTTGATGAAGCACGTTTACTGGGCGAACACACTGACTTGATCATCAAGTCAAATGACAGAGAATTTCAAGTGCACAAGATCATCATGTGTGGCTGCAGCTCCTACTTTAGGTGAGAAGAAGCATTTGAACTGCAATTGTGTGCAAATTACCTAGAAATGATTATAATTATATACATCATTTCCACTGCCAACATTATACGGTTGAAACTGCCTAAGTCCAAATATATAAATGCATGAAAATGAATGAGTGTATTGCCAGAAAAAAGAATGTAACTATGATATCTAGGCAAACACATTCTTGAAATTTTATTCTGGAAGTGGCTATGAATGAAGTTTTACCCAGCATTTCAAATTTAATATAGGAAACTGCATTGGCATCTGCAAGTTGACAGAGGACTTTTCCTCCTGCTCAAAGCTCCGCTGTAAAGCACAGCACTACATCCTGCAGCACTTTGAGGAGGTTCTGCACGTACCTGAGGAGTTCCTGGAGCTCTTCCTGGAACAGCTGGAGGCAGACATGGGGACTTGTGACTTGGTGACTTGGACTCGAGTCGCTATTTTTATGACTTGTGACTTGACTTGACAAAAAATAAAATACTTGAGACTTGACTCGGACTTGGAAGTTAAAGACTCGGGACTTGACATGACTTGAGACACGATGACTTGAATGACTTGAGTGTTAATCACATCATGTTTTCAGTTTGAATATAAAATATAGAAATTATTTTTAAAAATCAAGTTGATTACCCAGCTGGAGCGCAGGCTGAGAATAGCGTTGTCATGACTGGATCATGAAACTATCATCAGTCATGCCCTCTCGTACCTTACGCACACCACGCCCACTTAGATCAGATATCACATCAACATGTCAGCTGGAGGGGTACCGAGGGTCATCGCTTTCGGCTTCAAGAATTGTTCACAAGATGGCAAAAGACGAACAGCGCTTTGCAAGACATGCAACATTAACAGCCATTCTGCCCAGTAAGTGCTTGTCAATTTGTTAATGTTATCTGGTTAGTTGGTAGTTAGCTAATGTAATAATAGCTAAAGTAGCCATAAGGTTTTATCAGCGATTTCAGGCCCAAAAAAGGCCCAAATATAAATGATCACATTCATCTAATCTTTCCTAACGATGAGTGAGTGTGTGTGTGTGTGTGTGTGTGTGTGTGTGTGTGTGTGTGTGTGTGTGTGTGTGTGTGTGTGTGAGAGAGAGAGTGTGTGAGAGTGAGTGTGTGTGAGAGAGAGGAGAAATGTAACAAAGTTTAATGTTGTAAGTAAACTGTGTTTGAGAGAGAGAGAGAGAGGGAGGTGTTCAGAGAGGAGTCTGTTGGATGTTAAGCTGTTATTTGTTTTATGGACTCAATGTTGACAATTTAAAACATTTCAAACACTGTTGGCAGAAGTGAAAAATAAATAATTTTCACTTCTGAGCGCAAACGAAGGGAGACATTTCCCTTCGTTTGCGCCCTTCGTTTACACGCAAATGGAGAATTTGCCTCTGAAACCGATTCTTTCTAAAAACTCCGGCCAGAGTGGAGATTTAGAAAATCTTCGTTTGCATGTAAACTGAGACAAACGGATGTTTAGGCAGCCAACGTCACAGTATGCGCCAGAGCTCGCACCTACGCCAAAAGTGCGACCTATGTTTACATTTTCATTTGGCTTTGGTGATCATGGAAGCGTTCAGAGTAGCAGTCACATTTATGTTGGTGCAAACTCTTTTCGTGTGTTTGCATTTGCAAATACAGCTGCTCCATTATGTCGAGGAGCAGAGACGAATGAGTGCTCGGAGGTCAGCAATTTTGCAACAACTTCTCCTCCCTCCAACACGAAGAACCAGTCCGCGTCACCGCCAGCGTCGCCGGTTTTGGGTCCGACCTGGGCGAACTGCTGTCTGGTGGGAGAACTTTGAAAATGAAGATGTTGTCCCGGATGAGTGGCGTGAAAATTGTAGGATGTCAAGGTCATCGCTGCTGTCACTCTCCGAATTGCTGCGTCGAGGCTGAGACGACCGTCATGCGGTTCCCTGTCGCCTGCACCTTGTATTACCTGTCCGACGAGGGTAGACTGCGCAAGACAGCCAACGTTATGCCAACATAAATGTGTGTTGGCAGTGTGTGTACACAACCACCCTATAATGATAAAAATCCACCCAGTGCTTTTTTTTATAATCCCAATAAATCATAAGCACTGTCTCAGAACAAGCCGTTCTCAGATTCGCGGCAATGTGACGTCACTTTGCACAGGCCCCTCCCACGACTGTTGATTGACACTGCAGTTTGAGCATAGACCCGCCCTGAGGGAGCGGGACACAGTCCGCCATTGTTTCGACGCTTGAGCAGCTGTAAACTAGCCTGACTACGTCAGACTTCGTACTTCCGCTCAATTTCAGTTCGCTTCTGTACTCAGTCTGAGATAGCGACCTATCTCTCAGTTTTCCTCCGGCCTCAAAACAGCCGGCCAATCAACGAACAGAGGGCGGGCTGAGAGCCGTGACGTAGACGCTGATTGTACCGTGGATGCGGAGATTTACTTCACATAATCTGCAAAAGTCGTTCACAGCAATGTTCACTCCGGTATTTCGCTCGATGGTTTTGTTTTCACATCATACATGTGTTTACAGTGGAAGTTCGATGCGGCTGAGCCAGCGCATAACACACGTCATAACCAAACGTTATGTGATTGGCTTACGGGTAACCAATGATTTAAAACTTCAGACAAGCGCCGTCATGTGTCACTTTCACTTTCACTTTCACTTTATTAAAGGCACACTATGCAGCTTTCCGTTTTTGTCAAACAGCGACCCCTAGAGTCGCTGTGGAGTACTTGTATTTAATATTACTGTCGCCACTCGCGCAGAGCCGTCTCTGCACTCACGGCCTGATCCCTTCCGCCCTCTATACCGGTACCTGTTCAGTAGGATGGAGGCTGTAATGAGTGGAAATAAGGTGTGGCCCCTTTAAGAGCTGCGCGCGCCCTGTTGAACTGTCGGCAGTCTGTATTGTATGTGCACCTCGAACACCCCCATGTATGCGGGTTATTTCAGTTTGATGCTCATTCTTATCTTACTTTTGTTTATCAAGTAAAGCTGTGGACGGTAGAATGGGTGACAAACAGTTACACGAGTTCGATTGGGGAATAAAGTGCAAGTTGTGAGATGCCAATCGCCTCCGTGAGTCTGTCTGGCCTCTGTAATAACTTCATCTGTGAGCTATCCCTATTTCTCCTCCTGACACAACGCGTTACAAAGCGTCGGACATCGAA
>NW_028118201.1:0-38081 GCF_965113295.1 Leuciscus leuciscus | reverse complement strand
CTTACTCTTACTCCTACTCTTACTCCTACTCTTACTCCTACTCTTACTCTTACTCCTACTCTTACTCTTACTCTTACTCCTACTCCTACTCTTACTATTACTCTTACTCTTACTCTTACTCCTACTCTTACTCCTACTCTTACTCTTACTCCTACTCTTACTCTTACTCCTACTCCTACTCTTACTCTTACTCTTACTCTTACTCTTACTCCTACTCTTACTCTTACTCTTACTCCTACTCTTACTCTTACTCTTACTCTTACTCCTACTCTTACTCTTACTCTTACTCCTACTCCTACTCTTACTCTTACTCCTACTCCTACTCTTACTCCTACTCTTACTCTTACTCTTACTCTTACTCTTACTCTTACTCCTACTCCTACTCTTACTCTTACTCCTACTCTTACTCTTACTCTTACTCTTACTCCTACTCTTACTCTTACTCTTACTCTTACTCTTACTCTTACTCCTACTCCTACTCTTACTCCTACTCCTCTGGCTCTGGCTCTGCCTCTGTTTCCAATGTTTGCATCCATTGCTCCAAAACAGAAGAGCTCACCTGTTGCCCTTTTATGCTAAAGCTCTGGGGCCGTATGTATAAAGCCACTCAGAGTAAAATTTTTGTCTCAAGTCTGTCAAAATTCTAAGAATTACGTCATTTTACTTTTATTCCTAGACTTAAGAATAAGTGTGATTCATAAAGGTTCCTAAGTGTCAAGACTAGGTCTCAGCTCCTAAATTATTTAAGAGAGCTGAAGAGGTCTCTTAACCTAGTTAGGAGTAACAAGATGGCAGCAGAGAGGAGGAGGCCACGCACTTTTCAATGAAAATATGATGTATTGGAGTTACAGTAAATGATGACGGAGTTGATTTTATAGCAACGAAATGAAAGGAAAGTAATAATTACATTGTTGCCGACTGGAAAAAAGCAGCAGTACACCGGTGATGACTTGAGCTCATCATTCCACAGTAAGCAGGGTCTTAATAGCACTATTGTGGCACTGACCACACCAAACACATTAGTGGCTAAAAGTGATGTGCGGCGTTTTTTTTTTGTTTTTTTTTATGACCCTACAAGTTTGCTTAAACCATCAAAATATAAGGAAAATAAAACGATATTAACGAAAAAAAAATAAAAAAATAAAAAATTTATCTGACAAAATTATTTCAAGTCAAGTCACTTTTTACAGTACAGATTGTTTCAAAGCAGCTTTACAGTGATAAAAGGAAAATAATGCAACAAAGTTAGTTTGGGCTGTACAGCAGCTCTAGAAGAAATTAGTGTCATTGTGCAGCTTAAGTTAGTTCAATGATGATTCATTTCCATTGTAAAAGATCATTAGTTATCTATTTAGTTCATTATACAGCCGCTCTGAGAAAACAGTGGTGTCATTGTTCAGTTCAGCTCAGTTCAGTTCTCGTGTCAATCCAGGCAGATCAATAATATTGTTGAAAAAAGGGCAAACTACAGCTACAGTTTTTTTTTGTTTTTTGTTTTTTTTTTACTAAAAAGCTCACAGGAGAAGAAAAAAATCATACATTGTCTGCAACATAGTCAGTTATTAATTTTTCATTGTCCTCTCTTGTTCATTTGTTTGACAGCCTTGGCTAAAAATGATGTCTGTACAGTTTGACATGTTTCATTGTGTTATCACAAATAAACAATTGACTCCAAGCACAACTACACAATACGCGTACAAAATCTTTAACACATTTTTAATAATATTTGAATAAAGGGTGAGTCTGTCAATTTTCCTTGGCCTCACTTTTGGCCAATACTATATGGCAGTTCTTTGACTTTCCAATTGATCTTCAAATCTCGCAGTAAAATAAAGCCACTTTATTGAGTATTTCGGGCTTTCCTGAGTTGTTGGATCCATTGATGGAACTCATGTTTGCATAATTGCTCCAACTGTAAATGAGGAGACACGCATCAATAGAAAAGGGTGTCTCCTTTTTTATCCACAGCATAAATACTCATTTGTGATAATTTTGCACAATGCACTGCAAAGCATTTTTTTTTTTATAAATTTAAATATTAAAGCTTCAGTGTCTTAATTAAATTATTTTATTATAATTAGATTAAATGATTGGTGTCATGCTGCAGTGACCTCATCCTTGCAGGCTCACTATTGGCTGATTCAGTGGTTGAGGGCGGCCATTTTGGGTTGACATCATTGTAGTCCTTAGTTTACAACACTTAAGTCCCACTTCAGTCAGCACTTTAGAATCAGTCCTAGACTTTACTGAAAGTTGCTTTTAGCTGCTTTATAAAAGTCTCCTACTCTTAGAAAAGTCCTACTCTTTACTAAGTATTTTCTGACACTTAAGTCAAAGCTTAAGACTATTCTTAAGAGCATTTCTTAGAAGTTTTATACATACGGGCCCTGGGGCCGTATTCACAAAGAATTTTAAGGCTAAAAGTAGCTCCTAACTGGCGAATTTAGGAGCAACTCCTAAAAATAATGGGCGTGTCACTCGTAACTTTAGGACTCCTAATTTTTTTGACTAAGAGTAATTCACGAAGCATTTTAGCCCTAAAAGAAGCACCTAAGCCTGGGACAGTTTAAAAGAAGTCGAGAGGACTCCTAACTCACTAAGACCTATTCACAAACCAGTTTTTGTGGCATTTCACGTTGCGATGTTTTGAAATGCGTATGCGGCTGCTACAGGAGCTTCCAATCGCGAGGGAACAATTTTGCATTGTAGGCATAACTAGGGATGCAATAACGTCACCAACAACAACCAAAACTAGGCTACTCATTGCATGTAAACTAATTGTAACGTTTCATTGTGAATCAAATTAAAAAGTTCTTCTCGTTGCAAACGTAGGCAGAGGCATATAGTGACAGATTAATTCAATAATGTTGCAAAGATATTGCATCAATCCATATGTTTCATTAGGCTACTAGGCTATTTGTTTTGCCTTACTCTTTATTCATTTAGGCTATTTATTCAGTTATTCATCATCTTCCGTCCTTTGCACTACTTGTGTTGCGCACGCATTCTCAGACCTGTCACCTGTCACTCATCATCGTAGGGGAGGTGTTTGGAATCATTCCCGCGTTACAATCATCAGCCAATCAAGGTGGTCACTTCAGTCAAGCTCGTGCATGAGTAATGACGTCATCCATAGCAACGAAGACTCACTCTTAGTTTAGGAGTTGTCATTTTTCTTTACTAAGAGTAGATCTGAAAGGTGTTGTGAATAACTTTTAAGAGAAAACTCCTAGCTAAAATCTTTTAGTGCGATTTAGGAGTACTCCTAGTGGTAAGATAAAATGCTTTGTGAATACGGCCCCTGATTGCTAATTGTAAAACTGTGTGACGGGTGTTTGCCCATGTGATGAGTCAGTGTGCATATTTGAATGGCAGTGTGTTCCTTGTGAAAACAAGAGGTTTTCTGCATGAAAATTGTGCCAAAAGCAGAGAATTGTGTGTATTGTTTTGAAAAAAGTGTGTTTTAGAACTGCAATTTGAGTGTAAAGCAGGAATTGTGCTTGTAGTTTAGCAGAATTGGTTCAGGGGGGGTTGGTGCATGAGTTACATGTTGTGGTCATTGTGTCTCAAGTACCAGTATTTGTGTGTAAACAATTGAGAAAAACTGTATGATCGAGGCGACAGTGAAGCGACTCAAGTTTGGCTGTACTCGTTGCCCAGCCTCCCTCATAGTCATACCATGGACAAAGACATGGGCAACTAGAGTGGCAATGCTTGTTTCTTTGGCCTTGCCCTTCCCCTTTCTCATCCTCTTCCTTCACCTTTTCCTCCACTTCACTGCTCTTCCTCCTCCTCCACCTCCTTTTTTCCTCTTCCTTCACCTCTTCCTCCACTCCCATCTACTCCTCCTCCTCCACTCCAGTATCCTCGACCTCTTCCTTCATGTCTTTCTGGATCCATTTTTCCAAAACCAACTGAACTGACTCTCTGGCCTTTTTATCTATTTATTGAAGGTTCTGATTGGTGTGTGATCAATTTTGACTCTTAGTGTTTCCACTGTGTGCTAACTGAGCTGAAGCTTGTAGCAATACAGATATTTTCTTTTGTACTGCCCCTTTAAGTACTTTCATTTTCTGACACCTCCTCCTAGAACTATAAACTGGCAGGATTGGAGGAGAGGAAAATTAACGGAAATGAGTATATAAGGGCATGATTTAAAGAGTATAGGGCGGTCATGTTCAACTGAAGAGTTTTGTGCGCTACTTTCCCGTTGGAGGCAGTCATTGCGGGTGGATTTCGTGAGAGAAGAGTGTGTTTTCGGGTATCGTGGAGAGGAGGTTGTGCTGCTTGGTTAGCCTCGTGCTAGCGGATGTGTCCTTTGGCCATTTCAAGTTTTAAATCGGACTGGAGTTTTGCACCGTACTCCTAAACCGGTGGCTTGGTGGAGCAGGGACAAAGATAGGAGCAAGACGGGCTGACGCTGCCGATGTTCCCGAGTCACTCTTGACCACCCGTGCTGCCAATTTGGTCAGTGTTGTTATATTCTCAAACCCCAAATTAATTTGTACACACACACACACACACACACACACACACACACACACACACACACACACATACACAGCACTCAGTGCCGCAGATTTAACGAGTGCTAGTTTTTTCTCTTGTTTTTTTTTTTCCCTTTTCTTTCTCTCTATTTTTTGAACTTGAAGATATATTGCTACAGTGATTTAAAGAGTGTTGATTGTTTTTTTTGTTTGTTTATTCTTCTACTATTTTTTTTTTGTAAATTGTGTTGATAAAAGATTGACTTGTTAAGCTTATTAAAGAAAGGTGTATATCATTTCTTATGCAGTTTTGTTTTTTGTATGTAACGGGTGGTTTGTATAGCTATCCGGGACGATAATATAAATCTTTGTGGCAGGTGTATACTTGTCTGGCGCCCGAACATTAATGATTGTTTTTTTTTTTGAGGCTTTGGGACTGAGAGTCGTTGTAACATTGTTGCTGACCATTGAAAAAGATCGACACCGTGGTCTAGCGGTTAGGACGCCGCGTTACCACGCAGGAGACCCGGGTTCGAATCTCACCTCGGATTTTTTTATTTTTTTTTATTTTTTATTATTGGGCGACCACCGTTACAGAAGTGGCGCCCGAACAGGGACATGAACTAAATATGAACACTTGAAATTTGTGACACTGAACTTTGTAAAATGTGTGAACTGTGAGCAAGTGAACCCCTGAACTTTTGAATGGCTGGTTAATTGATGAATAACTGAACCTTTTAAATGTTGTGTTTTTGAAAAGTGTGACACGTACTTGAATAATCTTTGTCAATTGGTGTTGTCTGCTTTTGAATATGTATTTGGTGGGTTTTCTCCTTTTTTTGGGATGGTGTTTGGGGAAAATGTTCTAAATTAACTATTGAGAAAAAAGCTTTCATTTATTTATTTCCCAACATTTACAATACAGCCAAACATTACCAGACATGGCCACTACCCCTTCCCCATACTCCACTTATGTGGACATTGATGAACCGGATGTACCCAACATTTCCACTCCATATAGTTTCCCCTATCCGGGAACCCAGGTGCGGATGCTCTCCCCTGCTCTAGAAGGCAGCACATCAGTACAACCCCTAACTTGGGCCCCAGAATCTGATAACATGCAGCTTTGTACGTCCTCTGATGTTGCATCTCTTTCCTCAATGGATCAGCATGCCCTGCCCGGCATCCTTCCAACCCCTGGGAGGGAAATTCACCATTTCACTGCTCAGGTACAAGGTAACTGGGACAATCTGAGGGAATTCATGAAAAACCAGGAGAGAACTGTAAATGAGATTACCCAGGTAATGAAGGCCTCCTCTTCCCATCGTGAAAGCCAGATCAACGATCTTTCAGCCAAGGTGGAGACCAACAAGCAACAGGTTCTCACCCTACTGACTGCATCTAAACAACAAGAAGCAGCTGAGACCGATCAATTGGTTAAGGCTGTGAAACTGATGTTCTCTAAAGAAATTCAGAAAATGGAATCAACTATCACTTCTGCAGTTCGGGATCAGGTGGAACGGTTACGGGTGGAGGTACAACAGGATATACAAGCAATCCAACACACACTTCTGGGTGGCCTTGATAATGTAACCACAAATCTTCAGCAATGTGAAACACAAATTGACAAATGTCATATATGTGTAGCCGAGCTGCGAAATGATTTCCAAGTGTACAATAAGAAAACTGTTGAACCCCAAATGAAAGAAACAACAGCTCAAGTTCTGAGTACTACACTCCCAACACCCCAAGCACCAGAGGCTATATCAACCCCTCTATCGACCCCTATTGTAAAAAGTGACCATATTAAATTAACTTTTCCCACTTTTGGGCGGCCTACAGATGATATTGACCCCCTATTGTACTTGACCAAGTGTCAAGATTTTCTGGCCCTACATCCTTTGACAGATGCAGACCTCCTGGCTACCTTCCGCACAGTATTGCATGGCACTGCACGTGACTGGTGGGAAGTAAGTCGTTTTAATATAACCACTTGGAAGGAATTTGAGACCTCGTTCCTCTCTGCTTTCCTGTCCGAGGACTATGAGGATGAGCTGGCTGAACGGGTCCGTACTAGAGTCCAAGGGGAGAAAGAATCAGTTCGAGACTTTGCATTCACTTATCGTGCACTGTGCAAAAGATGGAAGACCACTCTAACAGAAAACGAGATTGTCAAAATGATCCTAAAAAATATCAAGCCTTACCTGGCAAGTCAGCTGCGAAGTCGGGTGAACACTGTCGAAGATTTGGTTAAACTCGGACACCAACTGGAAAAGGATTTCGAAGAACAGCTTCGGTATGAAGGGCGTGTGGGCCTTAAACAACAAGCCAATTCACAAAAACACCAAGTGACCCAACCCAACCGACCTGCTGAGAAACCACCGGTACAGTGTTGGAGATGTAATGGACCACATCCTCCAGGAAATTGCCCACTGTATGTACATCCATCTCATCAGTCTTCTGGTCAACAACAGTTCCCCCGTGGAAAGTATTCTCACCACTCTGCAAAATCAGGGGGACGGCCTTCCAATAACACTGTAGCAGCCTCTGGAACATCCCAGTCACAAGCAGAAATCCAGAGTATCTCAAACACTTCAAGATCAATTGCATCCATGACCATACCACAGCAATTAGTAGTCCCAATCCGCATTGGATTTTGGATGGGGAAAGCCATCATGGATACTGGAGCAAGTTACACGTTAATTCATGAAAATCTTATGAAGCAGCTTGCCATCCAGGACCAATTACAACCATGGTCTTGTGGTCCTCTCTATCTGGCCAATGGCAAAGGTGAGAGTCCTTTAGGATGGATAAACACCACTATTCATCTACATGGTAAAGCTATTACATTACCTGCTGTTGTCCTCCCTTCTCAAGCCCTTGCTTATGCCATCGTCCTGGGTCTGGACTTTATCTTTTTCAGTGGCCTGCAGATTAATGTCAGTGAACACAAATATTCCTTCAAGTCTGACCTTGCTGAAGAATATCCATTTCAACCTGGAAATGCCAGTGAACCCCTTGTTAACTCGCCAACCAAGAAGGAGGAAAAAAGAAGCAACAAAAGCAAACTAAACTTGTCACTGTTAAGTGCTGTTCCTCCTCCCCAACCTTTTTTGACCATGCTACAAACTGACAGTGTGGATGATGCAACACTAATTATGGATGCTGTAAGTAAAGCACATCTACCCTTGGATGAAAAGCAGCAGCTACTTCAGATCCTAGAAAGTAACCCACGAGTATGTACTCACCAAACTGGACGAACGGATGTCCTGAAACATCGCATTTACACCACCTGTCAGGTACCTATCAAGCAGCGGCCCTATCGGTTGTCCCCTGTAAAACAGCAGGCAATGGAGGAACAATTGGAGGTGATGTTGAAAGAAGGAATTGTGGAGCCATCACATTCTGGTTGGGCCTCACCAGTAGTCCTTGTTCCAAAGAAAAATGGAAAATTAAGGTTCTGTGTAGACTACCGTAAAGTCAATGCAACTACAGAAAATGACGCTTACCCCCTTCCAAATATCACAGAGATCCTAGAATCACTCTCTGGGGCATCCATTTTCTCTACCATAGACCTCAACAGCGGGTATTGGCAAGTGTCAATGGACCCTGATAGTAAAGCCAAGACTGCTTTTATCGTGCCTGCAGGTCTATATCACTTCAACGTTATGCCTTTTGGTTTAAAAAATGCACCTGCAACCTTCCAGAGGCTGATGGAGACAGTCCTGGGGGAGCTAAGAAGTCAAATATGTTTTGTTTACATTGATGACATCATCATTTATTCTCCCACCGTGAACCAACATTTCTGTGACCTTCAGACTGTCCTCCACAGGCTGGAAACGGCGGGTTTGACTATTAACTTGAAAAAGTGCAAGTTTTGTCTCTCAGAAATCACTTTTCTGGGTCATGTGGTGAGCACAAAAGGTATCACGGCTGATCCAAGTAAAGTTGAGGCCATTCGCACCTTTCCTGTCCCTTGCAACTTGAAGGAAGTTCAGAGGTTCCTGGGCTTATCTGGATGGTACCACCGGTTTGTGCCCAATTTTTCTAAAATTGCTGAGCCCCTAAATTCAATGAAAAAAAAAGGACAAGGGTTTAAATGGACGACGCTGTGTCAACAAGCATTTGACCAGTTAAAAGCATGCCTCTCGTCGCCCCCCATTCTCGGCCACCCTGATCTTCGAGTCCCATTCATCGTATATACAGATGCCAGCGACACAGGACTGGGTGCTATTCTCACACAGCGGAAAGATCTAGGTAGAGAGGAGGTTATTGCTTACGCCAGCCGAGCCTTAACTGGGGCAGAAATCAACTACACGGCAACAGAAAAAGAGTGTCTGGCAGTCGTGTGGGCCTTGGAAAAGTGGCAACATTATCTCGAACATAAACTTTTCACTGTTGTCACGGACCATTCCGCTCTGCAATGGGTCATGGGATCCACCAAAACCAACAGCCGCCTAATCCGATGGGTCCTGAGACTGCAAAAATTCAACTTCGTCATTGAATACCGTAAAGGGAAATTAAACGTAGCCCCTGATGCTTTGTCCAGGTCTTCCACTACAGCAAGTCCTCCCATCACAGCATGTTGCACCCTTTACAACCAGCAAAAGACAGACCAACACCCAGAGCTTCCAGTGTCAGATGTTGTCCTGTGGGAGGAACAGCATAAAGACTGTGAAATAACAAAGCTATTACAGGCCGTAGCAGAAAAACAAAGTCCACAAATGGACCAATATGAAGTGGTAGAGGATAAGTTGTATCACAAAACTTACCTAGCGAATGAGCAAATACACTATAGGGTGTATGTTCCCAGCAGTCTCAGGCCGACACTCCTACAGCATTATCATTCTCACCCCCTAAGTGGCCATCGAGGAATCTATAAAACCTATAAACGGCTCCAAGAAGTAGCGTTTTGGCCAGGAATGTGGACTAATGTGAAACATCATGTCAGGAGTTGTGTGACATGCCAAACCCTCAGGCATGATAACCAGAAACCTGCAGGGAAACTCCAATCAATTACCACCACCCGTCCAAATGAAATGCTGGGAGTTGATATTATGGGCCCACTACCTCGGAGTACACAGCAAAATGAGTACTTGCTGGTTTTCGTTGATTATTATACCCGATGGGTTGAGTTTTTCCCCATGCGTCACGCCACTGCTCAGAGTGTTGCAACAATTCTAAGAAAAGAAATCTTAACCCGGTGGGGAGTTCCAGACTTCATTCTTTCTGATAGGGGCAGTCAATTCATCTCATCTGTGTTCAGAGAAGTATGTGAAAAATGGAGAGTTACCCACAAGTTAACCACCGCATATCATCCTCAGACTAACATGACTGAACGTGTGAACAGAACTCTTAAAAACATGATTGCGGCATATGTGGATGACAACCACACAAAATGGGATCAGTTCTTATCGGAGTTGCGATTTGCCATGAATTCTGCCATCCAGGAGACCATTGGAGTAACCCCTGCAGAATTACAGCTCGGAAGGAAACTGCATGGACCAATGGATAAAATACTTCACGGTCCAAATCTCACTCCTGACGCTTCCTCTTATGATGTGGTTTGTCACATACAACAACTGCAATCTCAAGCTAGAGAGAGCAGCAGAAAAGCCCAACATCGACAACTCCGGAACTATAACAAAAAAAGACAAGACATCACTTTCAAAATCAAAGACCGGGTATGGCTTCGAAACTTTCCTCAGTCCAGTGCACAACGCAAGTTTAGTGCGAAATTGGCACCTAAATGGAAAGGGCCCTACCGGATTCTGAAAAACCTGGGACCTTTGAATTACCGCATAGCGTTGGAGGCCACTGGAGAAGATGTGCGCACTGCACATGTGTGCAATCTTAAAATGTATTTTCCAACAGCTGAGGAGTTGCAGGACCAGGCGAAGAGGAAACTTCAGAACCTCTTTCAAGAAACCTCAGATGAGGAGGAGTTTTTGGGTTTTTGATTCTTTTCTCTTAACAACCATGGGTTGTTTCAGTCAGGGGGGGAGAGTGTAGCAATACAGATATTTTCTTTTGTACTGCCCCTTTAAGTACTTTCATTTTCTGACACCTCCTCCTAGAACTATAAACTGGCAGGATTGGAGGAGAGGAAAATTAACGGAAATGAGTATATAAGGGCATGATTTAAAGAGTATAGGGCGGTCATGTTCAACTGAAGAGTTTTGTGCGCTACTTTCCCGTTGGAGGCAGTCATTGCGGGTGGATTTCGTGAGAGAAGAGTGTGTTTTCGGGTATCGTGGAGAGGAGGTTGTGCTGCTTGGTTAGCCTCGTGCTAGCGGATGTGTCCTTTGGCCATTTCAAGTTTTAAATCGGACTGGAGTTTTGCACCGTACTCCTAAACCGGTGGCTTGGTGGAGCAGGGACAAAGATAGGAGCAAGACGGGCTGACGCTGCCGATGTTCCCGAGTCACTCTTGACCACCCGTGCTGCCAATTTGGTCAGTGTTGTTATATTCTCAAACCCCAAATTAATTTGTACACACACACACACACACACACACACACACACACACACACACACACATACACAGCACTCAGTGCCGCAGATTTAACGAGTGCTAGTTTTTTCTCTTGTTTTTTTTTTTCCCTTTTCTTTCTCTCTATTTTTTGAACTTGAAGATATATTGCTACAGTGATTTAAAGAGTGTTGATTGTTTTTTTTGTTTGTTTATTCTTCTACTATTTTTTTTTTGTAAATTGTGTTGATAAAAGATTGACTTGTTAAGCTTATTAAAGAAAGGTGTATATCATTTCTTATGCAGTTTTGTTTTTTGTATGTAACGGGTGGTTTGTATAGCTATCCGGGACGATAATATAAATCTTTGTGGCAGGTGTATACTTGTCTGGCGCCCGAACATTAATGATTGTTTTTTTTTTTGAGGCTTTGGGACTGAGAGTCGTTGTAACATTGTTGCTGACCATTGAAAAAGATCGACACCGTGGTCTAGCGGTTAGGACGCCGCGTTACCACGCAGGAGACCTGGGTTCGAATCTCACCTCGGATTTTTTTATTTTTTTTTATTTTTTATTATTGGGCGACCACCGTTACAAGCTGTGCTGACTTTAGTGAACCATATTGAATGCTAGTGCTTTCTAAATGACAACATGGTCTAGGCAATGAGAAATGAAGGGATTTGTGTGTAGAGTTTTGCAGTGACAGTTCAACAAATCTGACTCATGTGTCAAAACAGGGAATAGTGTTTATAGTTTAGGGAAATGGGTGTGCTCTTTGATAAATGGCATTATGGTTTTGAAATTTTAGTTTAAAAGCCTGGTTATAGTGTTTAAGCAATCAAGAGAAACTGTAAGATAGCTCAGTGCAAGTTGCTTCCAGTTAAAACGTACTCGGTTACTAACGTAACCTCGGTTCTCTCTAGAAGAGGGAACGAGTACTGCGTAAGATATCTTACGCTAGGGGAAAATCCTTTTCCGCGAGATATTGAAGCCAAAAATTATCCTTAATTTTGTAATAATGCAAAACGCGTTGCAGCAGCAATGCAGACATAGGCGAGACAGCTCGCGCGCCTATTGGCTGCTCTGCGGCAACTGCAGCAGCCTATCGAGCGAGGCCTGGCGTGACGTCAGACCCAATCAGGGCACTTCGCGCCCGCTGCGTCACGTCCCGCCGAAATGGGCGTGGTCTAGGCCTATAAATATCGCTCGCAGGCAGCTATTATCTGTTTTTTCATCATCGAAGCAACCAGAGCGTGTGCATGCACGGCAAGATACGCAGTACTCGTTCCCTCTTCTAGAGAGAACCGAGGTTACGTTAGTAACCGAGTACGTTCTCTTACGAGAGGTCTCTCGTACTGCGTAAGATATCTTACGCTAGGGGACCCAATGTAAAACGCCGTGCATGCTGAGATCTGACACCAAAGACCCAAGGGCGAAAACCCGGGGTACATATAGTGCACAATCACTCAGGGAACTCACAGGGAGTCCGGGAAGAGGGAGGGGTGCAGCCTCACTTTTCCACATATAGTAGCGTCGATGGGACGCGAATTTCATCATACAGACAGGGCGGGGTACGGCCTGAACTGATGGGGAAAAAGTGGGTCTTACACAGTTTGCCCAGCTTTATACTGTCGAACATTGAGCTGTGCTCAGCAGACACAGCATTCTGAGCTGATCGCATCAGGTCAGATAATACTGGTAAATTTAGACCGACAGCAGCCTGGCCTGCAGGGCGGGAACCTCTAGGTTATAAAACCTTATAAATGTAGACGGGGAGGCCCAGCCTGCCGCCATACAAATATCTTGCAAGGCAATCCCACTTGACCAGGCCCACGAAGAGGCCATGCCTCTCGTGGAGTGCGCTCTGACACCCAATGGGCACTGCATGCCCTTGGAGGCGTATGCCAGCGCTATAGCATCAACTATCCATCTGGATAGGCTCTGTTTCGACGCGGCTAGTCCCTTAGAACGTCCGCTAAACGAAACAAAAAGCTGCTCCGTCTGTCTGAAGACAGACGAGCGAGACACATAAGCTCGTAATGCCCTGACTGGGCAAAGGAGGCTCGCGTCTCTTTCCCCATCAGGGACCGGTAGGGCTGACAGGGAGATAACCTGCGCCCTAAACGGTGTGTTGAGGGATTTTGGAACATAACCGTGCTTAGGTTTGAGTATAACTTTTGAGTCATTGGGCCCAAACTCCATGCACGCCGCGCTCACAGAGAGCGCGTGCAGATCCCCTATGCGCTTCACTGAAGCGAGAGCCAGCAAAAACACCGTCTTGAAAGACAGGTGTTTCAAATCGATTGACTGTAAAGGCTCAAATGGCGCACCTTTCATGGCTTCCAGAACCGTAGAAAGGTCCCATACGGGGACTGAGGGAGGTCTGGGAGGATTCAGTCTCTTAGCTCCTCTAAGGAAGCGGATGACTAAATCGTTCCTTCCTATTGACTGACCAAGCGTTGTTTCTGAGAACGCTGCTATAGCCGCCACATAAACTTTGAGCGTGGAGGGGGCCCTGCCCCCATCCAACAGCTCTTGTAGGAAGGAAAACACCTCCGTCACACCACAGTTTGTGGGTGACACACCACGGGCTGTGCACCAGCCCGAAAACACCGACCATTTCGAAGAATAGAGTCGTCTTGTAGAAGGAGCTCTAGCCTGCGTGATCGTGTTTAATACTCCTTTAGGGAGTCCAACATGTACCCGTTGATGGCCCAGACATGAAGGGACCATAGTTCCGGGTGAGGATGCCCGATCGAGCCGCGGGCCTGTGAGAGGAGATCTCTCCCCATTGGTACTGGCCACGGGGCAGTACTTGCTAACTGCATCACGACTGGGAACCAAGGTTGGTTTTTCCAGAACGGTGCTATCAGCAGTACTGAGCATCCTTCTTCCCTGATCCGTTTCATCACCTGAGGCAGGAGAGAGACGGGGGGAAAAGCATAGAGCGGGCGGCGGGGCCACACATGGGCCAGCGCGCTCCTGCTCTTGGAGAAAAATTCTTGACAGTGAGCGTTTTCTTGAGACGAAAACAGGTCCACTTCCGCTCTGCCAAATTTCTTCCACAGCAGATGGACTGTCTGTGGGTGTAGAGACCACTCGCCTGCCGGAACATTGTTCCTGGACAGTCTGTCCGGTCCTATATTCAAGATCCTTGGCACGTGCGCTGCTCTGAGCGAGCGCAGGTTGCACTGAGCCCATACCAGGAGGCGTTCTGCCAGCCTGTACAGTTTCTCGGATCTGATGCCTCCCTGGCGATTTATGTAGGATACCACAGACATGTTGTCCGAACGGACCAAGACGTGGTGACCTTTTATTTGGGGACAAAAACGCGTCAGCGCGTTGTCTACTGCCAGCATTTCGAGGCAGTTTATGTGCAGGAGCTTCTCCCGTTCTGACCACTGGCCGAAGAACGGTCTGCCCTCGAGCAGCGCTCCCCATCCCGAGGTGGACGCGTCCGTGGACACCACTTTCACCCTCGAGGAAGTCCCCAGGCTTACACCTGATTGGTACCAGTCGTTCGCTTTCCAGGGTTTCAGAGCTGTAACGCACTTCTGATTGACCCTGAGGCGAAGCAAACCGGGTGCCCACGCTTCGCGTGGGACTCGCGCTTTCAGCCAAAACTGCAGCGGGCGCATGCGGAGCAGACCCAGCTGGAGCACTGACGATGCTGAGGCCATGAGACCTAGCATCTTCTGAAATCTCTTGAGCGGGACAGACGCGCCGCAGCGAAAAGAGTTCGCTGTGCGTCGAATGTCTACCGCGCGCTGTTGTGATAGTCGCGCTATCATGGATAGTGAGTCCAGTTCTGTGCCCAGGAAAGATATTTTCTGACTGGGTGACAGGGAGCTCTTCGCCCAATTGACACTCAGACCCAAATCCTCGAGGTGATCGAGTAAAATGGTCGTGTGTTCTATGAGCACTGCGCGAGATTGCGCTAGAATCAGCCAATCGTCCAAATAGTTCAGCACTCGCATGCCTCTCATTCTGAGGGGTGCGAGCGCCGCATCCATGCACTTCGTAAATGTACGGGGTGCTAGGGACAAACCGAACGGCAGGACTGTGTACTGATATGCCTGGCCCTCGAAGGCGAATCTCAAATATCGCCTGTGACGTGACGCTATCTGTATTTGAAAATATGCGTCTTTCAGATCTATTGACACAAACCAATCTCCTTGGCGAATCTGTACAAGGATTTGCCTGGTCGTGAGCATCCTGAACTGTCGCTTCACAAGCACTTTGTTCAGTTGCCTTAGATCTAGTATGGGTCTGAGACCCCCGTCTTTTTTCGGTACCAGGAAGTATCTGCTGTATAGCCCTCCTTCGCTCTGAACTTGAGAGAGAGGCTCTATGGCCCCTTTGCTCAATAGTTTCGTCACTTCGGCTCGAAGTAGATGTGCTACTTCAGTTTTTACCGTGGTCTCGACGCGCGCCACATAGCGGCGAGGGCGTCGGCGAAACTGCAGCGAATAGCCTCTTTCTATAATGTTCAGCACCCACTTCGAAACCCCGGGTAGCTTTGCCCATGCGTCTGCATGGATAGCTAGGGGTTGAATACGAAGCGCGCTCCGCTCGCTCAGCGATGGAGAAGCTTCGGTGTGCTGTAACACAAGCGTGGCGCTCGTGACATTTGAGGCATGGGGCGCGCTGATGACAGCGGGCAGATTGCCCGCGCTCGACTCCTCTGCGGTGGTTAACCGCGAGGGGGAGGGCTGGGCGGTTCCCGTGGGAACTGTCATGTCTATGTGTGGATGTGGGCGCGGGACAGCGGGCACATTTATCACACCGAAAGCATCGTTCGCTTGCGTGAAGCGAGTGCACGTTGGTTTCGTTTTTACAGAAACCGTGAGACATGCATAACGTGGTGTTAGTGGGCACATTCACCATGTTTGAAGCGCAATCGGTCTGAGTCGATTCATGTGCGCGAGCCCTGTGTGACGGGCTGTGCTTGTGTGTAGAGATGGGCACTGGGCAGTGGGCATTCTTCTTACACATAAAGCACCATCGGCCGTGGCCGGGACACCAGAAAAATTCACACTTATGGGATTTATCTGGGTAGCCGTAAAAACGGCGTTTGTGTGCAGGCAAGCGGGTGACAGAACCGACTTGTTTACTGCAGGATACACTGGAACAGTCACATTTACTGGAACTGAACGAGCGAGAAGTTGCCATAGAAACAGAGAGCGTCAACATGCTGGCGTTTATTGCAGGCCTGCGTGCATTACAACAGGCTTGTTCACTGCAATATTGACATTTCCAGTCGCCTGAATTCCAGAGGGGAATGGGAAATGTATAGGAAAAAGGAGGTTGGTCCGTCCGCAGCGGGACCAGAAAAACTCCCTTTTTTCCTTACGCCAGTGACGCACGGAACACCATAGAAACGGTGTTTGGGTGCAGGCGAGCGGGTTGTACAACGCGCTCGTTGGCTGCAAAATACACATCTGCAGTCGCCTTTTCAGGGAACTGACAGAGCGAGCATTGACGGCATAATTTTATCTGCCGGTAGACCCGGGGATCGAACTCGGGTCTCTCGCGTGCAAAAACCTGAGAGTCTGCCACTGGGCCACAGGGGGAGACACATTGTAACTCAGTTAGCGCGAGTATTATAAGAGAGCGTCAACGTGCTGGCGTTTGTTTGCAGGCATGCGTGTATTACAACAGGCTTGCTCACTGCAATACTGACATTTCCAGTCGCCCGAACTTCAGAGGGGAATGAGAAATGTACGAGAAAGAGGAAGTCGGTCCGTCCGCGGGGGGACCAGAAAACGCTCTTTTCTCCTTTCGCCAGTGACGCACGGAAACCATAGAAACGGTGTTTGGGTGCAGGCGAGCGGGTTGTGCAACGCGCTCGTTGGCTGCAAAATGCACGTCTGCAGTCGCTTTTCAGGGAACTGACAGAGCGAAGCATTGGCGGCATAATTTTAACTGCCGCTGGACCGGGATTCGAACTCCGGTCTCTCGTGAGAAAAACCAATGATTCCGCCACTGAGCCACAGGGGGGGAACGCAAAGGTTTTCGGATGCACGAGCATATAAGAGCGTCACATGCTTTCTTCGGCGTATGCTTGCAGGCGCGCTTGTATTAAAACAGGCTCGCCTGCTGCAATATTGATATTTCCAGTCGCATGATCAGGGAACTGGGAATATGTATGAGAAATTGAAGGTCAGTCCATCCTCGGAGGAACTAAAAACACACCTTTCTCCTTTCGCCGGTGAGTGACGCATGAATGGGGCGCAGAAGGCAGGGTAGCTTTCTTATAACGTAAAGAAAAACTAACCCCGACCGTCCGCTTCCAGCCTCCCTTGTGAGCGGCGCAGTTTGCGCGGCTTGAACAGAGGGAGAGAGAAAGCTAGCCCCGTGACCGCCCGCTCCTGACATCCTCTGTGAGCGGCGCGGCGTGCGCGGCTCGAACAGAGGGAGAACAGGTATCGTCCCCCAAGCAGGCAAGGCAAGCGGGCGAACCGGCAAGCTTTGCGGGTTGGGGGGGGGGGGGCGGAGGAGCAGTCTCGGAGAAGGATGCCAGGTGAGTCCTCAGAGTCACCATAGGCAGTACCTAACTCGCAGTGAGGGCAGTCGCCGTCAGCGAGTGCGAGAGCTGCGTGATCAGGAAAAGGGGCGTCTTGAAAAAGACGCCCAGCTCTTTTAGTGCAATGGGAGTGTGTGTCGCGGCGGCGAGCACACACACATACATAAACACAGTAGCAGAGAAAGGATATAATGCCGGAAAGCGCAGCAGGAAGGCAAGGAAGGCGGCGCGGCCAGCGACTTCAGTGACTCGTCCCGCTGAAGGTGCTCTCTCTCGACGGCGCGGCTTCTAATCCAGCTCCAGCGATGCGTGTGCTTCGCTTGAAGGATGAAAAATCAGATAATAGCTGCCTGCGAGCGATATTTATAGGCCTAGACCACGCCCATTTCGGCGGGACGTGACGCAGCGGGCGCGAAGTGCCCTGATTGGGTCTGACGTCACGCCAGGCCTCGCTCGATAGGCTGCTGCAGTTGCCGCAGAGCAGCCAATAGGCGCGCGAGCTGTCTCGCCTATGTCTGCATTGCTGCTGCAACGCGTTTTGCATTATTACAAAATTAAGGATAATTTTTGGCTTCAATATCTCGCGGAAAAGGATTTTCCCCTAGCGTAAGATATCTTACGCAGTACGAGAGACCTCTCGTAAGAGAACAGCTCAAACATGCATTTTAGTGTCTGTAAAACCTAGGGATAAACAGTTTGCCCTACTCAATATTTTTGTGGAAATATGTGTTTTTTTCAGTATTCTTTGATCAATTTAAAAAGAACAGCATTTTTTAATATAAATATTTTGTAACATTATAAATGTCTTTACCGTCATTTTTTATTAATTTAATGCATCCTTGCTGAATAAAAGTGTTAATTCTTACTTATACCAAATACAATGATAGTCTGATAAATTATATTTTAAAATGTATTACAATAGAAAACAGTTGTTTAAATTGTAATAATATTTCACAACATTACTGTTTTTAGATCATAAATAAATGCAGTATTGATGAGCAGAAGAGACTTTAAAACATCTTTATTATTCATTTTGACCGGTACCGTGTGTGTGTGTGTGTGTGTGTGTGTGTGTGTGTGTGTGTGTGTGTGTGTGTGTAATGTTTTGATCGTGAGCGCACATTCGCGACGTGACGTCTCAAAGCAATACCGGGTCCATAATGAAAGAATAATTGAAAATATAGGATACCCAGAATAATCGAAGATCTAAATTAAATCATAATCAAGATTTATAATTATTTTCTAATAAGAAACACAATCTAAATTCGATTATCATTTGAAATTGGAGTCAAATTAAGCGTAGAGCTAAA
The DNA here is from genome assembly GCF_965113295.1 of Leuciscus leuciscus. NCBI lineage: Eukaryota > Metazoa > Chordata > Actinopteri > Cypriniformes > Leuciscidae > Leuciscus > Leuciscus leuciscus. The sequence continues at coordinate 19,288 of NW_028118201.1, read as the reverse complement.
GTAATATTGAAACTAAATTCGAATAAATAAATTGAATACTGACAAGTCATACACGCATCATACCTTCGCCCACACCGTTGGATTCCTTCATTGGGCCAATGGCTGGTCTTTACAGGTGATTGTCGTCTGAACCTTTCTGGATCCACCATCGAATTGATAAGTTTAATTATAGAAAAATGGCTATAAATCTCCACCTCAAACATCCTCACACTCATAGCTTACTAGCCGAGACTCTTCTTTATGTGGACAGATGTGACGTAATGACACAAAGACATGCTCGAATTTCCCACGGAAATCCACCAGTACCACTGGAATTAAAAACATTATTACAGGCTTACCGTTTAGAATCGAGCTACGGCAAGCAGAGAGTGTTGAACACTGGCTGGTTATGTACTTAATTTTTAACCCTAAAAAGTTATGGACTGTAGCTTTAAACAAAACAAATGCTTTTAAATCATGCAAAATGATGCTAGCCTTGGTAGCCTTATTTGACTCTTGAACATGTTACATTAACCACTAGCAGGGTTAATGCAATACATTTGCAATTCAACAAGCTTTTTTTTTTACAAAAACATTTGTCATTATTTTACTTCCATACAACACCCCCCACCCACTTATAATATCAGACTGGATATTGAGTCTCTTAAATTTAACGCATTGAGTGTTTGATTCAATTAAAAAGCGAATTAATTAATTAGGGCAATTAAGCTTATGATGCTTTAGATCCTGGCGTAACTTTGCATTTAGTCTTCCAGAACACCCGAAGAGTTGATATATTCATTACAGAGTTCATTTTACAATAAGATTTCATATACAGTAAAGTAAATGGCCCCTCTTGGCAATAAACATGTGCAATACACAACACTTTATACATTTATTTATTTAACACACCATACTTATTTACAGTTTCTTGCATTTGTAAATACATAGCTGTAGATAACAGTATTATTTTTAAATATTGTTTGTATATTGCTATTTCCTATTTACTTATTCTATTTTTATTATTTTTATTATCTGTGTCTTGTCACTGTCTTTCTGTTTGTGCTGTAGAAGCTTCTGTCATGTGTAAACACACCTGGCAATAAAGCTCTTTCTGATGAAGTATTATGTCCATAAAGCTTACAGAACACAAGTTAAAGTTTAAGATTAGTTTATTTATATAGCACTATTAAAACATCAACAGCTGACCAATGTGCTTTACAACATTACAATACAATATAAAAAAAAAAGGCAAAACAAGTAGAAAAATTAATTCACAAGTGAAAACAAAGACAATTATATCAACAACAGAAAATACAAAGGAAATATATATATATATATATATTTTTTTTTTTTTTTGATAAAAATAACCAACTGAAAGCAATTACAATTTAATCATCTAGGGACATTAAAAGCAATAGAAAAATAGAAAAATCTGTAATGTAGATGCAGTAAACTGCCTAATGTGAACTAGTAAATTGTTCCAGAGTTTTAGGACCCTCAACAGCAAAGGCTCGTTCTCCTCTTTGTTTGACTGAACTATATACTAAGAGTTACATTTCCATGAGATAAGAGTGAATTTTTATTGGCCTGGCCTTACACATAGACATCAATGACTGTATGTAAATTAATGAATGTTAATGTAAATGTATCAGTTTCTGTGGTTGATTAAAAAGATCCTGATAGGCTTAACAGTTGAACTTCTGGACACACATTCACAACTTAGGGGATCCACAGATTAAAAAAGGATAGATAAAGGATAAAGGATAGATAGCATGCCTATAAAACAGAGGGTTTCTTTCTGGAAGTTGCACATCCCGAATAACCTTCGTGTTCTTCACATCCTGAATTACCTTCGTGTTCTTCACATCCTGAATAACCTTTGTGTTCTTCACATCCTGAATAACCTTCGTGTTCTTCACATCCTGAATAACCTTCGTGTTCTTCACATCCTGAATAACCTTCGTGTTCTTCACATCCTGAATAACCTTCGTGTTCTTCACATCCTGAATAACCTTCGTGTTCTTCACATCCTGAATAACCTTCGTGTTCTTCACATCCTGAATAACCTTCGTGTTCTTCACATCCTGAATTACTTTCGTGTTCTTCACATCCTCAATAACCTTCGTGTTCTTCACATCCTGAATAACCTTTGTGTTCTTCACATCCTGAATAACCTTCGTGTTCTTCACATCCTGAATAACCTTCGTGTTCTTCACATCCTGAATAACCTTCGTGTTCTTCACATCCTGAATAACCTTCGTGTTCTTCACATCCTGAATAACCTTCGTGTTCTTCACATCCTGAATTACCTTCGTGTTCTTCACATCCTGAATTACCTTCGTGTTCTTCACATCCTGAATAACCTTCGTGTTCTTCACATCCTGAATAACCTTCGTGTTCTTCACATCCTGAATAACCTTCGTGTTCTTCACATCCTGAATTACCTTCGTGTTCTTCACATCCTGAATTACCTTCGTGTTCTTCACATCCTGAATTACTTTCACAGCTGAAGATGCGTCTGTTTGTCGTCTCGATGCTGCTGGTGTTTGGCTTTCCGTTCATCATGACTGATGTTGTAGATTCATTCAAAACATGCAGTCAGTTTTTTTTAAAAGATCAGCCTCCAATGATTCCTGGCATTCTGGAGAAATCAGTCTCAATGAATCAGAATCGGTTCAGAATAATCTGTCAAAAATATAACAACAGTTACAGATTTGCAACTCTCTACGACACAATAAATAAGATCCCGATATTCTCATCTTACAAATATACTAGGCGTACAGAGAAACTACTTAAACGTCCTAAATGGAGGAAAGAGCCACAGGTGAGGTTGCAATTTCCTTTCTTTCTTTTTTTCTTCTTTTTTTGTTGAAAAAATCCACTATTGTCTCTTTTTTCTGTGTCAATTATCTGTTCTGTAGCTTAAAGATTCAGAACAGGCCGTGGACGGAGACTATAAGAAAAACACAAAGAATGTGAATCGTGGACACTTATTTCCATGCAGCCATGCAGCTGATAATGACACTGCCAAATCTACATTCACACTGACCAATGTTGTGCCGCAGTACATAACCTTTAACGGTGGGAGCTGGAGCCGCATGGAGCAAACAATTACAGGGATCATGAATTCTCACTGCCGTGATGAAAAAAAACCTGGGAATATCTCAGCCTATGTGTTGACAGGAGCTGTGCCGAGCACTGAAACACCACCACATATATTGAATAACAGAGTCAACATTCCCTCACACATGTGGACAGTGTTCTGCTGCTATAACAGTAAGAGCAAAAAATATGTGTCTCAAGCTCACTGGGCTGAAAACATAGATGAGGACATAAAGGAAAAGAAATCTATCAGTGTAAAGAAAGACCCTGAAGGAATTACAGGACTTTCTGAAGAGCAAATATAATAAAGTAAGCTCACTGTTTAACGGTGACTGTTTGGATCTTTTAAAAGCAGATGCAAGTCCACCTCTAGAAGCAGAGGCTTGTGATGATGAGCCAGATGTTGAGGAATAATCATAGTGGTCCACCATTAAAATTTACCAGCAGCATTTTGGGCCTGGTTATGTGGCTAGTTTGTCTAAATGTAGAGTTGGTATGAAATAAAAAGAGTATAACAGATTTGTTATTAATTCTGACCCTGTTATTTCTTTGACAACTTCAAAGCCATACAAATAAATGCTTTCAAATCATGCAAACTAATACTTGTGTCTACAGCTTTATTTATGTGTTGAACATGTCACATCAACCGTCTCAGTGTTTTGGGGATAATATAGAAATATAAATATTGGCAATTATTTGCAAAAGACACAGATCCGGTCACAAAGGAACACTAGGGCTTAGGACAATTCTCCAAATGCCACAAGATATATGTTGCAGCGCTTGTAGTGGTGTGAAGGAACTCACACATCCACAGTCTGTGGATTCACAGGTTTATTTTTTACAGTCTATGGTGTGAACATCAGTGTTAAAGACCATCATCTTGGCTGCTAAACTATTTGAGAACAGAGGCTGACTGAACTGCGAGACTTTTTGTGGAACTAAAGTTTGCTTTAAAAAAGCATTTACATTTCTACAACCACTTCAGTTTTATCTGTCAAAAATATAGTTCCAAAGAAAAAGACTCCAAAAATGAAGGTTCAAGATATACGTTTGCAACTCTCTATGACACAACAAATATTATCCCTGTTTTCACAACTTACAAATATACTTGGGAAGAAAAACAATTCAAAATACCAAGAATTTCATAGATGGTTGAGCCTCAGGTGATGATTTTCAAGCTGTACTTGATATTTTATTCTTAGTTTTAATGAAATAGCCTACACTGGTCAGCAGAAATAAACCAGTTTCCCCGGTAACCTCTGTACACCAAACAACAACAGGTCTCGAAATAACCAATAACCCCGGTAACCTCTGTACACAAAACAACAAGTCTCGAAAGATTTCTCCCACTTCACGATAGTTTGCCAACATACAAGCTAGCTAGTAGCAATAGAAGTTAGTAGTCCTAAAATGTATAACGTGCTATGGTACGGTAACATTTTTTTATTGATTTTTTTAACACAACGTTGTGTTTTTCAGTAACCATATTTCTGTTAAAACAACCCAGCATTTTTTAGAGTGTAACTATAAGATTTGTGTGCTATAGCTAAAGGAATACTGTAAATGTAATGTGTGCTACTCTTTTGAGGCCATATTATAGGTTTGTGTGAAAAAACAGAATGGAATTAAATCACTAATAATCTGATAATTTAGCACTTTTAGTCCCTGCAGCTTTTGCCTGTTCTGTCACTTTGTATTTCTCTGTTCTTTTCTCCACAATACTTCCATAATTAAATGTCTTCTATCTGCTTTATTGAAGGCTCTAGTATGATACATTGCTTGTGAAGTTCATAATTTGTAAGTTACTTTAATGATAAAAGAGTGTAATAAATGAATAAATGTTATGATATTTTATTACTGCATCTAGTCTGATATTGGTATGATTGTGTGAGACGTCTGAAGGGATGAAAACAGGGAAAAGTCTTGTAGAAACATAAAGAACAACGCAGCAGTAATATATCTGTCTGTAGTCTTTTTATACCATTATGTTATATTATGTTACACATAAATACTTATTTTGTTTTCTTTTCTTAAAAAGTCGCTGATTGGTTTCATAAAAATCTGCTGAATTGGTTTAAATTATTTCAGTCTTTTTAAAGCCCTAACATTGAGTTCTAGGTTTAACAAAACAAAGCAAAGTTGGTTTGAAAATGCTCATAATTTACTCACCCTGGTGTTGTTCTAATGCAATATATTGTTCTTTCTTTTTCAGACCACAAAATAAGTTTTTTTTTTTTTTTAAATGTTCAGCTCGTGCTCGTCTATTTATATCTATATGGCAGTGAATAATGACCAGCATCAAGCTTTAAAAAAGGATACAAAAGTATCACAGAATGATCCTATGCAACATGTGTCATGTATGAACTTATATACTATACATATACTGAAGTGCAATATTGTCCAATCCAAATGTGACACAATCTGGCTTGAAATATGTTGACATTTATTTTAAAAGGTAATTTAATTTAAGTGCCTCAAAGCTCCTATAGTAGAGTTACTGGAGGAGCATTGGCAATATTTACATTTACATTTATTCATTTAGCTGACGCTTTTATCCAAAGCGACTTACAATTGCTATATATGTCAGAGGTCGCACGCCTCTGGAGCAACTAGGGGTTAAGTGTCTTGCTCAGGGACACATTGGTGTCTCACAGTGGATTCGAACCCGGGTCTCTCACACCAAAGGCATGTGTCTTATCCATTGCACCACTCACACCACACACTCATTCTTGCTGGAACTTATGGGATCCTTTAAACACTTTGTATTCAGTTCAGAGGTTCTGGAGTCACCTTTTCATTACATTAAAAGGTTTCAAAATCTGCTGCAGCAAAATCTAAATGCCAACAATATGAGATTTTATGCTTAATGTTTGGGGTTGTAAATCAATAGTAATCAGCCTCACTCTTCACTTTTGGAGAACACAAACATATAATTATACCTTATTTTTTAGAGGTAGTCGAACATGTAGTTGCCCAATTTGTTAGTCAGACTCATAACTTCATTACTTCCAGTCTGTATTAATAAGGATGACACTGTATGTGGCTTCCTTATTCTGAACAAACTCGAGCAGGACTGAAGTCTCAGCGGACACGTCTTCTGGCAGGCTCATGAAATGGATTCAATCTATGAAAATTCTGATTTCATACTTTCACCAGTTGCTTCGGGTGAAAACTGCTCTCAACACAATGGTAAGGGTGGGATGTTTTCAGTATGCATTTGTTTCTATTTCAATGATAAAAGGTGCCTGGAGGAACCTTTGGGGTTTCTTCACTTTGCCACACCAGCGGAACCGTCTCTGGCACCCTTTAAAAAGGGGTGGTTGTCTGAGGAACCACACAGGTTTCCAGAGGAACTCTTGTATAAGGCACTGTGTGGAACAGTTTTGGGGGCCTCCAGGAACCAAAAATGTTGTTACTATGGTTACTATTGACTTCTATTATAATTAACAAACTGAACCAAATACAAAATAAGAATTGTTTATTACATATTTTAGATCCATTTGAATACATACACTTCCATGCACTTGGGGGAAAAAAGCTAGTAATAGATTAATATCAATGAATACACACAAAAAAAATTGTATAAGGAACTGTTCGTTTTTTATTTAAGGGGCCACCGGAGGAGTTTTGAGATCTGTTGTCAAAAAAGACATGACCCTCCCTTCGCCAGCAATACATTTTTCTATGACCCTCCAAAATGTTTGTGAAAAAAGGCATGACCCTCCCCGATAATTTATTGATTAGCCTACTTCTGTACTGGTTTGCGCTTGGCAAAGATGTTCAGATAGCCATTGTTTTTTTTTTTTTTGTTTTTTTTTTTAAACCATAAACTCTTGCTTTCTCATCTTACTAGGGCTGTAACGATAGACCAAACCTACGATTCGGTTCGTATCACGATTTTTTATTTTAGATTTGAAAAAAAATCATGTTTTCGGTGCTGATGTTTGTGACTCGTTCAACATGTGGGTGGGGCTGCCAATAAAGCATCTAAAAGCTGTCACAAAGAACCAGCAAAAGTAATGATTATTAATATGTCAAATATAGCAAGGAAACATTTTAATTGTTTATTAATAAACAAGTGTTTTCTGTGTCGACTGCAAAGATGAAGTTGACGATGCGTCGCGATCTTCTCAGAACGCGCCAGAGAGAAATGCACATTTCATAAGCAGAAAGCAGTCTGTTTTCCTTCGTTTTGAATTGTTCTGTTTAAAAGTAGACATTTCAAGCTTTCTATATATTTCTCAGGTCTGTGAGGCAAGTAGCATACCTTACGCTGAGTTTCGGTTCATTTATGAGACAAGAGTCCAGTTCACTCGCCCGCGCCTCCGTGATTATCTATTTTCTACTATATTTACTTCTTATTTATTAAATCCAGACGAAACATTGATTAAAATTAAGATACAATTAATAAAAAAACGAAATTCACTTTAAAGAAAGGCTTTGTGTTTTCTGTTTGAGGTCTCTGTGAAATTTTTAAAGTCGCTTTCAGAGCAGTCATGTCCGTAATGGAGAACTGTCACGCCCGTAACATTGTTTTGTTTTTTTTTCACATAAATGCGAACAAGAAAAATAAAATAAAAATAATATTTTATGTTCTGTGGAGGCCGATCTTTATTCATCCGGTGGGTATATATCTTTTGGTTTGCACAGTGTAATTTATAGAAGAATTACTAAAACATATTTTGCCACCTAAAAGTTAAAGATTTTTTTGTGTCACGTCACTTCACATGTGTATTTCCCTCATATTAAATATAAAATTGAATGTGCAGACTGATATTTTTCTAATGTCTTGACTCCTTTATTTTTCTAATGTCTTGACTCCAAAATATTGGTATTAAATGCATTTTCTGAGAATTTATATTTCAAGTTTTGACTGCAAATGTTACGTCTATAACACTGGAATCGCCCAATTTTAACGAATTTATCCTCAACTAGTTTTTGTGGTGTAGGTCTACGTATTTTATTATGTTAACTTAAATAATACTAATAGTAATTTAAAGATGTGGTAGCCCTACATCTTACACATCGTGGAAACAAAATAAGAATGGAACTAAAATATGGTAGTATCGTGCTACAGCGCACATTCTATCAGCAGCAGTTCTGGCGCCTCAGTCGCAATACTAAACTCGACGTTCACATCACATGTTAATGCAGTGGTAGAGTTACACTCACAGGACACTGTGCACTTATTCGCAATCACAAAAGTTACATTTTGAAGTTCCTTGAGTATCCGACAGGATATTTGAGGCTCCTTTAGTTTTTACAGTCTAGTTCCAGTCTTTATTTTGCTTTAGTTCTCCCAGGCCTTAATTGTAGTTTCTCTTTTGATTTTGAATGAGTTGCTATCTAGTCTTTTATTTATTTTTCTCTCTAGTTCCCTGCAAGGTTGCAGTCTTGTTTTTGTTTTTTTGTCTTTAGTTTGCAGCTCCAGTCATTTATTCCTAGAAATGATTTAGTTTGCTTTCCTCTTGTTTGCAAGCTAAAGTCATTTTTTTTATATTTATTTTTCTTTTCTAGTTCCAGTTGTTTCTAGCTTCTTTATTTTGTTTTCTCTAGTCAGTTTTTATTCTTGCTCATTTCACGTTTTTGTCATCTCTTGTGGTCTTGTCTTGTGTGGGTTTCTGCCCTGTCCTGATCCTCCCTGGTCTCTGACTCTCCAGGCCTCCAGATAGTCTGGTGCTATGTCTAGTCTCATCACCTAGTGTCAAGCCTCTGGTATCTCACAACTTTAATTTATTACATAAACTGACCAGTGTGAGTAGTAATTCAGCAGTTGCGGGTAGTTCGGTAGAATGAGATGTCCTCATTCCTTTATATATGCGGGACTCGCGTGTGGCGCTGATATCTTTCTCTCATTAGCAATCGTGACCTGCTTCATACCACAGTCATGTTAAAAACATCAATGTATTCACTCATCCATAAACATTATTTCCCATAAACATTATTAGATCCATCGGCATGACGACAAGTTCCATGATTCCGCTTATTCACTGCTCATCAATCTACGCCTTTGTTATTGTAAGAGGTTAGCGTCCCCTAGCGGTGAAAAAAAATACATATTGTAGCTTTAATGATGTAAGGAACAACAATAGAAGATTAAAACATATGATTTATTGAATTATATGACGATAACTTTGTATTTTCATTTGCTCCCTCTGCTAAAAGTACTGAGAATTGTAGTTGTTTTAGTTATGATTACATTATTAAATGTCACTGGTAAACTGGTAAAACATTTTAAAGCATCAAAGGAATTGTCTCGCCTAATAAAAGCATAATCATAAGCAGTTTGTTCAATAACAGCGATTATGTGAAGAGCTCTTTCAATGGGACAGTTAATAACAATTTGATAATGAAAGTTCAAAACTGAAAGTTGCTGTTTTTAAAGACTTTCATACTCAAATGGGAACTCACATGTGTCAAAATCCAGCTGTCAGTCACTGATTCCAAAAACTGTACATAATAAAAGGTCCAATATGTCATTGCATTCAGAAGCATGGAATATTGTTGACAATAGTAATAGCATGAAATTTCAACAATCGCTGAGAGAGAATTAATTCCCCAACCAATGGGCTTCAACCTTTGTACAACCATATGAAAGAAATAAAGCCAAACTGGTTTGTAATAAGTGAATATGGTAAAATTGTTTTTGGAGTTGTTTAATCATCCTCTGGTGAGATATAGATTTTATATGCAGTTGCTTTCATTTAAGGCCGTGTGGTTGTAAGACAGTTGTAGTTGTGTTTCTCTTCCCTTTTTTCTGTTCATGTTGTTCCTCTTATCTTCAGTGATTCTGTTTGTTAACTGCAGGTGTCATAACTAATGCTCAATCATCACTTTTGTGAATCTTCTGAAACTGCAACGTTGCTGCAGTGTTACTTTTACTCTCTATACTCTCTCTCTCTCTAAAAGTGTTACTTTTACTCTCTATACTCTCTCTCTCTAAAAGTGTTACTTTTACTCTCTATATTCTCTCTCTCTAAAAGTGTTACTTTTACTCTCTAGATTGGGACGATGTGAAAACTGAGCAGTGTATGTTTAACACTGAAAATGTGTACTGTGCCAGTAAACATGTAACCGGGGGGTGCCCTTTTTTCAGGTCAGAGCAACTGCCCCTCAAAATTCCTGTGCACGTTCCTGCTTGACAGCATATACACGGGTTCGTGTGCACGATGTTATTTTTGAAAACGAAGAGGGGTGAAATGTCCGTTTATGAAAATAGCCATCTTTTGCCATCTTAAAGGTATAGCGGAGGATCTTTCCAAATTTTAGATAAGACCCGCCCTCTCCACTTTTTGAAAAGTTTGATTGATTCACCAGAATGATTGACAATTAGGAGGACCAATAGTTTAGACTACCCACCAGGAAGTAAAACATCCTCCGCTATACCTTTAACTTTTGCACCCCTGGCCTGAAGCAACTGTGATGTGTGAACTGGTGTGAAGTTTACCATTTAACTTCCTGTGAGCCGACTACAAGTGTTTCAATTGCTCATGTTAGGCTATTTTAAAGGTTTCTCGTTTTGATTTGGATTCTCTGTAACAGGATTTGAGACTGGAATTGCTGACGACTCCTTTCGGCAGTTCATAATCAAATAATTATTTAGGAGACAATAACTTTTTTTGTCATGAGCTTTGGTCTTTAAAACTTTGCAAACCTTTTACATTCATAAGCTATATACACATGCACTGCATTAAAGGTAATATTCACATTTTTTCTTACGTTTATATCCACATGTTCTATTCCATTTTCTCTTATCTTTTCAGTAACAATGGTCTAAATAAAATCACACTGGCAAACATTCAGACCAGAGTCAACTATGATGAAAAAAACTGATGAATTGACACTTTAAACTCTTCTCAGGAGTCATCTGTAATTTCAAGAATAGTTCCAGACAGCAATGCTGGACTGATTCAAGGAATCAGAAATAAATACAGTTTTTTATTTTATTTTTATCTAACCCCAGGTAACTCCACTGAAGAGAGAGAAAGAGAGGTCACTTCTCCTAAGTGGACTAAAGTTCTTCTGATTGTTCTGGGTTTCTCTCTTGTGTTTGCTCTCGGAGGTCTCTGCGCTCTCTGGGTGATTTGTAAGTATAACTGATACTAGATCTTTGCTCTGTTCAGGGTTGTATTGGCTGAGTTACTGTATGCAATTCTATACTTCACTTAACACATGTAGCATTAACACACAATTTTTTGTAGCTTTTTATTTGTGAAATCATACTTCTCAGCAAAGATGTTTTATAAGGCAAGTGTTGTCAAACAAATCTCCATATTGAATGTGTAAACTGACATTAATTAAGCCTGAAGACTTCATTTACAAACTCCATTCAAACTTGTTTTGTAGATCTTGACATGATGTGGACTTTCATCAAAAACACATTTTCCTCTGCTGCTTTTGTCTTTAATCAGATAATCATAAGCTTGCTGATTTCGAATCACTGAATGAGCTGCACATCATCAACAGCAGAGGTGAGGAAACTGTATTTCATTAATGGTAGAGCACAGACATGTTTCATTAACAGTGTTGAGTGTTTATTGAACTCACCATGTGAGAAACATTATCTGCTTGTTCTCCTGTTGTCTTTTCACCAGCCATGAAGAAAGAGTTTAATTATCTTACAGCCAGATACGACACACTGAGAGAACGGCTGTCCTTGTACGACGGTGAGTGTCAGTTTACATTCAAGCTTAAGCCCCTTTCACACAGCGCTTTGAACCCGGCAAATTGCCAGAGCGCCTTCTGTGTGAACGCAAACTCGACCCGGGATTTATGCCGGGATCGATGCCGAGTCGGGACCTAGTAACATTGCCGTGTTCAGTCCCGGAACGCGCGCTGTGTGAACAAAAGCAGTAATAATGCCGTGTCGTAGTGATGACGCTGAAGCCGGGATCGTTCGCCAGCTGTGAAACGGTATGTAAAGCGCAATTTTATGATCGAATCAGAGAAAAAAATGCACAAGCATGGTTTCTCGAGAGAGAGATCGCAGCTCATAAGCAAACTTAAGACGCTGCTGAGATTACAAGTCACATCGATGTCACGTGTCTTTACGGCATTTTTACGGGTTGTATGTGAACGCACTCTCTGATTCCGGAAAATCACTGGCAGTGTGAATGAACCAAAATCAAACGAACCCGGGTCAAATCCCGGGTCACTTTATCCGTGTATTTTCCGGAATCTCTGTGTGAAAGGGGCTGTGACACAAAGTGTGAATATTTCTGAACATGGAACCAGTTTGATTAACTTTATCTGCTTGTTCTCCTGTTGTCTTTTCACCAGCCATGAAGAAAGAGTTTAATGATCTTACAGCCAGATACGACACACTGAGAGAACGGCTGTCCTTTTACGATGGTGGTGAGTGTCAGTTTACAAGCTTAGTGTGACACAAAGTGTGAATATTTCTGCACAGGAACCAGTTTGATTAACTTGATCTAAATAATGGAAGGTTTAATCACACTTTATTCATCTTTCACAGCTCAGTCTTGTAATATCTCTGTGAATGGCTGGATAGCTTGTCGTGGAAAACTGTATTTATTCAGCTCTGATAAACTGAACTGGAGAAGCAGTCAAGATGTCTGTGTTTCAGAAGGAGCCGATCTGGTGACCATAACCAGCACATCAGAACGGGCAAGTCAGATCAATTAGAAATGAATATGTTTTGATCACACAAATAAAACAAATCTTTAAAAGGGTTTCTATTAACCTATAAATTTACCTTCACATTTACCAAAAACACTTATTTTACACTATCACTCATGTACATTTTCCCCATTAGGATTTCCTGGTCTCTAAAATTAACGAGACACGCTGGATTGGTCTCAATGATCTGGACACTGAAGGACACTGGGTTTGGGTGAATAACCAAACTCTCAATGACACCAGAGTACAGTAAGAACTCTGCATGTGTAATCATGTCTAGGAATGTTAATCAATATACAAATATACAGCTGTTTTCTAAAAATATTATTGCAAGTGTATTATTGCTTGTTTGTCTCTTAAAGGTTCTGGGCGTCGTCACAACCTAATAACCGGAGACAATATGATCCGTCTGGAGAGAATTGCATTGCTCTGGGAGATGTGAATACCAACTTGGACTCTTGGTATGATGCTTCTTGTAGAACACTGAACAAATTTATCTGTGAAAGGGAATATTAATATTCCTCCATCAGTGGTACTGCATGTTATTAAAGAGGTCTAGCATGTAAATGCACAGAAAAATTGATTGTTAGAAAATTTCTTTTTGTGTGTGTGTGTGATTGTGCCTGATTTTGTCCAAAAATATTGTTCATGAAACTGTGCTGCGGTCAGCAGGTGGAAGCCTTGCAGTTCTTCTTGGAATAAAAAGTTTTTCTTGGAATAACCAAGTGCTTAAGTTGCCTACAAATAAGAGTGTATGTGGACAACATCTCTTTTGTTTATGTATCTAAAATAACTGCAAAAAAAGAACAAAAATATTTGAAGTTTAAAGGGTTAGTTCATCCAAAAATTTTATTCTGTCAATGAGATTCATTCACGCTTGAGCTTCAGCAAGAACCAGTGAGGTTCATTCTCATGTTACGCAGCACGTTTGAGCTTCAGCAAGAACCAATGAGGTTCATTCTCGTGTTACGCAGCACGTTTGAGCTTCAGCAAGAACCAATGAGGTTCATTCTTGTGTTACGCAGCACGTTTGAGCTTCTGCAAGAACCAATGAGGTTAATTCTCGTGTTACACAGCACATTTGAGCTTCAGCAAGAACCAATGAGGTTCATTCTCGTGTTACGCAGCACGTTTGAGCTTCAGCAAGAACCAATGAGGTTCATTCTCGTGTTACACAGTACGTTTGAGCTTCAGCAAGAACCAGTGAGGTTCATTCTCGTGTTACGCAGCACATTTGAGCTTCAGCAAGAACCAGTGAGGTTCATTCTCGTGTTACGCAGCACATTTGAGCTTCAGCAAGAACCAATGAGGTTCATTCTCGTGTTACGCAGCACGTTTGAGCTTCAGCAAGAACCAGTGAGGTTCATTCTCGTGTTACGCAGCACGTTTGAGCTTCAGCAAGAACAGAATTTCTGAAGACAATTTAACAACAAGTGGGACGCTGTCACGATCCCGGTTCTGTGTTTTATAAGGACTTTTGTGTTGAAATGTATTCTCAGTTTCCATTGTCTGATTTTCTTTCCTGTGTTTCTGTTTCTCTGATTACCGCGTTAGTTCCTATGGTTACCGTCATCAGACACACCTGTAGTTAATCATGCTTGATTTCCTTGTGTATTCAAACCCTTGTGCTTAGATCATGTTTTGTTAGTTGTCGTTTGCTCTTATGGTGTTCGGTCGTGGGGTGCCTGGATGTCCTGGTTTTGCCCTTTGTGTTCGTGTGGACTATTTGCCTCTTTCCCGGTCTGGATTATCTGTGTTTTTTTTCTTTTGTTATTAAAGTTGTGCACACTTGGGTTCTCTCTCTGCCTCGTCTCTACAAACCCATTACAGACGCACATTACATATCTCAGCTGTATCACAATACTGCCCTACACAGGCAAAAGACCTTAACTCACCAGAGTGTGAAACTGAGAAAAATGACGTTAAAGTTTTTTTTGTTGTCCAGCCCAGTGGTTCCCAAACCTGTCCTGCCGGCACCCCAACACTGCACGTTTTCTTTGTCTCCCTAATCAAACACACCTGATTCAACTCATCAGCTCATTATCACATGGGTTAATGAGCTGATGAGTTGAATCAGGTGTGTTTGATTAGGAATACAAAGAAAACGTGCAGTGTTGGGGTGCCGGCAGGACAGGTTTGGGAACCACTGGTCCAGCCAATTGTATGATAGGTAGGACACTGAAAATTTGCCAAGTAGTTGTCATAATGAATATATTTATCTACATAAATTTTTTTTTAGCTCAAACTTGACCTTTGACCCTTATTCGGAAGTTACTGCATTCTGCCTTTGCATTATCTGCAAAACAATAATGGCTCATACAAAGGCAAAGTACCTTAACTTCTAATTTATTGACCATTTTGACTTTTATCACTCTATAAAAACATTTCTATGATAACAATGATAGTCTTAAAATAACATTTAGTGAGTTCTGTTTAGAAGGCTTAATATTACATCAATAGAATATTATAAAATAAAAAATAATGAGAAGGCTACTGTACTGGATCGTTTTAAAACTTTATCGGTGTTCTTAATTTAAGTAAAAAAAACACTAAAGAAGAAGTTAAAGTAACCTTTCACAAATATTTCTTACATTTGAAAGATTTGATTTGACACACACACACAGGCGCCTCTGTTTTCTGACGTGCTCTCTCTGCTTGCCGTTGCGGATTGAGGAACGCGCTGATTAGCCGGTTTCATATGTTGTGTGTGCAAAGATAAGCGCCAGTAAATTTAAAGTATATGCTTAACGGCCCAAAAACCAGGACATTTTCATCACTTTATAAAAAAATAACAAAACAGCCACGACGGCCAGGACAAGACGTGAAACCATGACATGTCCTGGGAAAACAGGACGTTTGGGTCACCCTAATTTTAACTGTTTAACCGGACGTCTGCCTACTAATAGCCTACCCACAGCGACACTTAAATGTCAACCTCCGGACAACTTGCACTTTGATAGATTACGTTAGCCAACCGGCACATGATGGATTTAAACAATGGATTGTCTTCTCGGTGGATGTCGTTTTCCATGGATTTTGAGTTTGACCATGTTAAAAAAAGGTAAGCTGCAATCTAAGTTATATCTGCTGGGTTTGTTTGTTTGCGTGGTAATGTTTTCTCCTCCCCTTACTTATCGTGAGGCGTCCCCAACCCACTCGCGTTGTTTTCAATTACATATAGGCATTAACGTTACACCGTAACTTCAGCGCGGCAAAAATGTAAAGTTGGTAAAACAAAGGCAGAGTGCCTTAACTCCAACTGTAACTTGATTCCAGCATTCTAGAGTGCAGCGGAACAAAGCTAAAAGACCGTAACTGATTCTGCTTTTACTTTCCCTCTGCTTTTGGAAGTTATGACAAAAACAACATCTTATTTTTAGCAGAAAAGAACAAAATTGACTCAAGATATTTTTCCACATGATAAAACTGATGTCCATTGTTCCAAAAATGGCAATAACTCATTTTGACCAAAATTGAAGTTAAGGTCTTTTGCCTTTGCACGGCAGAATAGGTTACACACATAATTTAACTCGACATTATCACACACAATTAAATCACCGATAAGGCTTTCATTTGCTCTGATGCCTGTATGGTTACTATTCATATTTAATATGAATAATGCATGATGTATAATTATTCTAAAGTGAAGATCATGGTAATGCACTAGCAAAGACTCTCCTATTAAAGATGATACTCCGATTAAAGACTGAATTCATTGTAAACTTGAGTTTTTTTGTAAGGTTTTGAATAGTAATTCCTTCTGGTGGATTTAGTAACACTTGAGTCATTACCAGGATCTTCACTTTAGATTACTGATCCAAATAATTAGTAGTTCCTTTAGAAAGAGTCATTACTATCCAAAGGAATATAATGTAAACTTAGAAAGCAATGCAAGTCACTTTGAATAAAAGCATCAGCCCAATGCATGAATGTAAAAATGGTTCTTGCACCTTGATATTTGTCTATGAATTATATGTTGTCGTTTTAAATCCCCAAAAACCTGTAGAATAGATGAACAACAATCTAGTAAAATAACAAACAGAAGCCAAAATAGGGACATATAAAATACATTTTATTATCCATTTTCTGAAGCTACACTGTAGTGGCTTCTATATAGACACCATCATCAGGAAAGACTGCCGGACACCGATGCAACATAACAACTGTCTGCTGTGTGTCCCAGCTTCAATATATAATTATTGTATGGAAAAAAAAAAACAAGGAAAAAAGGAAGAAACCTAGTTTAGTCTCTCTTTAGTTTGTTTACACTCAACATAAAACTGTGGCCCAGGGCAGAGAGAGGGAGTGTGTGTGTGTGTTCAGGGCTGCGCACCGGCGGCTGCAGGAACCTGTGTGGCGAGAGCACTGGGAGACGAGATGACCGGAGAGCCGGCGATGTTGGCCATTGGCTGGGACGAGGACATGGATGTGACGCCTCCTACAGGCAAACAAACACACTCAGCATTTAGAAGCAAACACACTTGCAAGCTTGGTGGTCATAGCGCAACAGTTTGTCCAGGAAGTCCAACGCTTCGGTACTGACCAGGTGCTGGTTCTCACTGTGGACAAACCGAGAGAGAGAGAGAGAGAGAGAGAGAGAGAGAGAGAGAGGGGGGATTACTGATGAAAGAGAGATGGTAAAATCCTTAAAGTGAGAACAAAGTATTACATTGATAAACAATCACACATCTCAACGTACCTTCCCAAAATGTCGTTGAACCGTGGGTCGAGCTCAATGTTGTATTTGTCGATGTAGTCGTAGAGGTCCTCTGTGCCCAGGACTTTCAGTAGCACCTCACTGCACTACATGAGATCCAGGGGGCAGAGTTGGATCCAGATCAGGGGGTGGAGATTGGTAGGTTTAGGTATATGTAAGGTGGGAGGAGTTGGATCTGGATCCAACTCCTCCCCCTGGATTTTGTGTTCTGCAGTGAGGACCATCTCAGGACTTTGGCAATCCGTACAAGCTGGACAAAGACACAGTACTGGTTAAAAACAGCAGAGGGCAGCAGACACACATCCAACAGATCAAACCAGCTGACAACTGAAGTCAGCATTACACTGGTTCCCTCCACATACACACACACACAAAATCGATTTTTCCATTGGCTTTTGGATTATTGCAGAAAATAAGTTCCTTGACCAACAAAAGTTTATGATTCTTGACTGTTTTATTCATCATGAAAACCTTCACAAATTAACATAAATTTTGTAAATTTTTAAGCCTAAATTCAGGCTAGTTTGCTGTTTGCAAGTAGGCTACGTGATTGTAAACATAAAGTGGACAACTGAGTAGTCGAGTTTTCCTGTTCGGTGATGATGTTTAATGTTCCGTAAACCTCTGTAATCCAACTGGTTGATGTTTTGTTTTGTTTTATCACAAGGGATAGTGATGTATTTTATGTTATAAAATAAAATGAACTTGAACTTGTGTTCACCAGGAACCTTATTTTAGGCATTTAACCACAAATCCATTTAAAAAAAACAAAAAAAACACTGACTTCAGAACGTAGACCGGAAGTGCTAAAATGCACTCGTTTTCAGGTTTCAGCCAACAAAAAATTATATAGGCTACTTATAATATTATCCTTATAATTGTATATATAGTTAGGCTATGTAATTTCTATATAATTATATATAATACCAATATATTTTAGCGCTGCAACTAATGATTATTTTGATAATCGATTAATCTATCGATTATACAGACTCAAATTTGTTGTTGATTATTTTCATTATTGATAATGGACGATTTTATAAATTAGTTTTATATACAATATACAATTTTATATGATTGTAATTCATATACTTATGAGTATGCAAAGTAATCCTCAAACCGAGTTATAGCACTTTGTAACAGTATAGGATAAGTAGGCTCTCAGCTGTTGTGGGAATTCCCCCTCTTTCCCCTATTCTCCTCTGTTTTATTGTTAATTATTATAATAAATCAACATATACGCTGTCTGTGTGTGTCTGTGTGTGCGCATAAAATTGGGGAAAAGATGAGAAACCAGAAATCTATCAGCAAATTCCTCAGTCTCAATTTCCACCAATATGTCTGATGTCGTGGTCTCACACCCCTGGACAGGCCTACTGGGGCGCTCCTCTTCCGGGGCGAGGGTCCGCACTGACCTCTTCGGGCACTGGCTGACACGTCGCAGCGGGACTTTTTTGAGACTTTATTTTTCTGCCTCATATTTAAAAAACATATATGGGAAGAAAAATATCGGATTGCAGGGGCTGAAGTGAAGTAATACCTTGGTCATGACCTAGTGTTAATGAGTCTCAGGAGACATGAAAAGAATAGATTATTCGCTCAAGACCTTTTCACTACCTATTCTTATTTGGGAATAGATGACTCACTGAAAATGTTCCCTACATACTCCTAAATCAAAATATTCTCCTTCCTTTCACAACTGCATGAATTAATATGAGAATTGGTATTGTGAAGTCCTCTTGCAAGGCACTAAAATATGCTAAATGACAATTCTTCAAATAGCCATAAACCAGCAGAGCTGTAAATCAGCAAATTATTCTAATCCAAGTTCACTTCGATTCAGTGATG